>NW_021823077.1:2500-58904 GCF_901001165.1 Salmo trutta | reverse complement strand
GTATATCAAGAATGGTCACCCGCCCAAAGGACATCCAGCCAACTTGACACAACTGTGGGATGCATTGGAGTCAACGTCAACATGGGCCAGCATCCCTGTGGAATGCTTTCGATGATTTGTAGATCCATGCCCCAACGAATTCAGGATGGTCTGAGGACAAAAGGAAGTGCAACTCAATATTAGGAAGGTGTTCCTAATGTCTGGTATACTCAGTGTATATTTGCAGAGCTCCCCCCCACCAATCTCTCTGTTGCCCTCATTTTCTTTAAAAGCTTTTAAGGAAGCAGAGTGAGGGGGGGTAGGCACGCTGCGTTGCACAGTGGCTCAGGCTGGCATTCAGCAGCAGCAGTGTGGTAACTGTGGTAGCTATGTGGCCATGCTGACCCCTGGAGAGTCTGTGCCTAACAGAGAGACCAATGCATGAGCCAGCCAGACTGTGGAGTCACTATGAAGCCAAGCTGCCCAATGCCTGCCAGTCCTAAAAGGCGCCACCTCACGTGCGTGTATGTACGCCATGCACGCCGGCCCAGCAGAATTAAGGTTCTTGCCATGCGGATGCAGTCTGGGCGTCTGCCGTTTTAGTCAGAGAGAACAAACAGATATTTCTGGGGATTAGCCAGCTCTACCTCTCCCTCTCTGACTGACTCCACACTTATTCAAACTGTCACTTTGGGTGCAACATTAGGAGGCCGCTCGGCTAGATATGACGGATCCGGTTTTTGTCATGCTTCTGTCAGTGGGCTGACGGGGGTGTCTGGAGCACAGGTAATCACAGTCTCTTACTGAGCACGCTTAGAGGGCCCCGGTGCTATCACACAAAATAAGCAAGCGCTAATTAGTGAGTGTGGTGGATTTCCCAGGGAACACCAGCAGTACTCTCAGTACGCTCAGCTGTCAACAAGACTCCTATCCACTCCTTACACACATTGGAAAACACAGATATTCGTTCTGTTAACCTGTGTAGAAATATTGTATTTCCGCAATTTTCTTCAGTATCATAATATACAGTGTATTAAACATAACTTTGCCTAGTGTTGCATTCGCCAGTAGCTTATGTTTCTCAATAGCATGATTTTTTACCTCTCTTGAACCAAACATGTTTCAATGAATTTTGATCTCTAGTATGTATTTTAGAATGCACCTCTCTGAATCCGAGTGTATTGTTGTCCTGTGTTCGTCCCTGATTAAGTCCATTGTTTTGTCATCTCAGGAGACAGGAGCAAGCAGCCGCTGTAGCAGTCACTGTGGTATCTCTGACACACAATGGCAACTACAAGTTTATTTCGTTGTTTGCCCATTTGACACCCTGGTTTGCTTATAATCTTCTTCAAAGGTGCAGGCAAGCACCCACCTCTCCCCTCCCGAATCCAGTGTGAGTAAAAACGCTGTGGAGGTTGTTGTTGAACCTGATAATGGATTTGGTGGAGAGCCTCCAGGCATCATTGGCAGGTTCAGAATACCGCTGAGGGATCAATGAAAGGAGGACCATAATAATAACAAGAAGGGAATGGGTGGATAAAACAGAAATCTTTTCTTCCCTATTTCACGAAAACCTGCAAAGTGTTAAACCTCTACCCGGTAATCTCGTGAAGAGACAAGGCCGCTGTAATGTTTCCCATCAGCAAGTGGATTATGAGGGGAATTGTAATTTACATCAGCTTCACTTTTATGTGTCACTCAGCTTAGAAGTTAATAGCATTTAGCCAAACAATAGCCAGTCACGTGGTCTCAGTCTGGGGCGTACAAATCCACAAGTGAGTTTGCAGTACAGGCGTTCCGGACTCCTAGACAATGGCGGGCTTCGCCACGTTCTTGCTGAGCTAATTAGCGTCTCTGTCCCTATCTGCACAACACACATGTCCGCCATTACTGTTGTTAATGCGCATCTGTGTCCCACTGTATCGACGAAGGCCATTGTCTACCACAGTCTCTTTGATAATCCCATGTAACGCCACGGTTTCTTTGATAATCCCATGTAACGCCACGGTTTCTTTGATAATCCCATGTAACGCCTGTATTTGTTTGTCACCGGGTTGCTAGATCCCAGTCCTGGAGTGACATGACCAGACAGGTTTAGTGTAAAGCACTCTGGATATAATTTTATTTATCATTCTTCTCTTGCCTCTATTGTCTCGGAGAGATTAAGTCTAGAGAGATAAAGCCTCCCTTTTTTCATGTTCTCAACTTAAAAGTTTCTGGCAAGGCATTCTTGAAAACATCTCACCTTCGAGGAAACAAGGAATTATTATCTAAGAAGCGATGGTTAGGGACTGTCTGTATCTGGGATATTGTTTTTAAGAAATAAACATCAGAATGTCTTTTGATCTGAAATACTGACCTACATCTATAAACCCAGACTACATTTAGGTCAGAGCATTAGGAGAAATGAATACTTGGAAGACAAGAGTTTCTGTAACTTCACTTTTTTTGTTCTTTTTTTTCATCAGATCCTGTCAGCAGCCATTACCGAGTCATGCTACAGCTTCAATCGACCATTTTTCCTAGATTTTTGACAGAGGCCTCATAGTTGGACACAGAAGACCATCCACCTCTATCAAACACTGAAAGACCTACCTCCTTTCCATGTTGTCACAGGCAAAGCAAAGAGAGTCGCTCTCTATCTGCCCAACAGATATTATCCCAAGCGGCGTTGCCTTGGGGAAGGCAGGTGTGGAGCTCTCAAGTTCTACTTCCTCTGTGTTCTTTGGAAGAGCAGTTGAGAGGAGGGCGGGGAGATAGAGGGGGGAGACTCGTCAAGAACTCCTGACATATACGACCAATCCGATGGCATGAGTTATACCCCTCTAAGTCTAAACAAGAACGACCAGCTGATTTTTAGGCCTTGACTCTGCTGTAACACGCTTTGAAAGACAATCCATATCCACCATAATGAAGGTAGATCAGAACCAGGAATGGGCCGGGCTCGACCACCACAAACTCAATACTGGACTTGTCTTTCACCAGTAAAGATGGTAGGCGGACTGAACGAGGGGGAGCAGTCATTAGCAAAATACCTCTATTAGCACATCTCAGTCTCTTGCCACATACGTGTGAACCCTGTGCCTAATAATACTCTGAAAGGTATGAGGTAAAGTAAGCGCACGGTCCTGAATAAGTAAAACTCCATTCCACCACCGGGGCCATTAGTAATGCACAGCAGCATCATATTTGATTAAGTTACTTTAGTAGTTCTTCCTGTGTGGAATTTGATTAACACTGACTCGTCTGTGTTTCAGGCAGCCATCCGAATGGTGGCTTTCTATTTATTTATTTTTCATTCTCTTTCTTTCACCATCTACCACTTTCTCTATATATATTTCTCTCTTCCCCCTCTCTATCTCTCTCTCCCCCATCTCCCTCTCTCTCCATCTATATCTCTTTCTCCCTCATCTACATATATATTTCCCCCCTCTCTATATATCTCTCCATCCCCTCTCTCTCTATATATCTCTCTCCCCCTCTCCCTCTATATATCCTCTCTCCCTCTCTCTACTCTCTCTCCCCTCTCCCTCTATATATCTCTCTCTCCCCCTCTCCCTCTATATATCTCTCTCTCCCTCTCTCCCTCTATATATCTCTCTCTCCCCCTCTCCCTCTATATATCTCTCTCTCCCCCTCTCCCTCTATATCTCTCTCTCCCACTCTCCTTCTATATATCTCTCTCTCCCCCTCTCCCTCTATATCTCTCTCTCTCCCCCTCTCTCTATATATATCTCTCTCTCCCCCTCTCTCTCTATATATCTCTCTCTCCCCCTCTTCCTTTATATATATCTCTCTCCCCCTCTCATCTATATATCTCTCGCTCTCCCCTCTCTATATCTCTCCCCCCCTCTTCTTTCCTCTCCTTCCCCCTCCTATCTCTATCTCTCTCTTCCTCCCTCTCTATATCTCTCTCCCGCTCTCTATCTCTCTATCTCTCTCTCTCTCTATCCTTTTCTCCCTCCTCTCTCTCTCCATCCCCCCTCTCTCTATTATATATATCTTTCTCCCCCCTCTCTCTATATATATTTCTTTCTCCCCCTCTCTCTATATATATATATCTTTCTCCCCCTCTACATATCTCTATCCCCCTCTCTCTCTCCCCTCTCTATCTCTCTCTCTCTATATATATTTTTTTTCTCCCCCCTTTCTCTCTCTCTCTCTCCATCCCCCCTCTATATATATTTCTTTCGCCCTCTCTCTCTCTCTCTATATATATATATTTCTCCCCCTCTCTCTCTATATATATATCTTTCTCCCCCTCTACATATCTCTATCCCCCTCTCTCTCTCCCCCTCTCTCTCTATATCTTTCTCCCCCTCTACATATCTCTATCCCCCTCTCTCTCTCCCCCTCTCTCTCTATATATATGTATATTTTTTTCTCCCCCCTTTCTCTCTGTATCTCTCCATCCCCCCTCTCTCTATATATATCTTTCTCCCCCTCTCTCTATATATATATCTTTCTCCCCCTCCCTCTATATATATATATCTCTCCCCCCTCTAGGTGGACAGTAGCTGTAGATAGAATGCACCTACAGTTTTTTATTTTCTCCCCCACTGAAAATAATTTGACACTGCCAAATGATCATAAACTGCCATTCGGAGCGACTATAGTATGCATTGGTTGAAGCTCAATGTTAGATTAAAATCTCCCTACCATCATATCTAAGCCAATGTGATACCAATATCGATTCAAATTTGAGAATCAACTCGATTGGATGTACACAACACACTCCCCGCCTCTCATCATGAGCCGTCAGGACGTTTCCTGAGAACCACATAGTGGATTTTAAACGTTTTTTTTAGCCATTGAGTTTTCAGAGTGTTTTTGTCGCCTACCTAGCTCAAACTTTAGAAGTCGAATTAGAACGAGACACTAGTGTCCATAAAGTGACCATTAGACTTAAAATGTTCGGATTGACTAAGTTTGTAGGTACAACAGTTTTTAATACATTTAGAATCTATTGCTCTCACGTGCTCATTTCTGTCCATTAAGAACCAATGATGTGCTAAGTTTTTTAAGCATTTCTGACAATGCTAACATCTTTTCAGCAGAATCTGAGCTTTAAAACCGGGACCAAAACAACACGTAGGGAGATGTTTGAATCAGTGCTTCGTTATTAGAGCATGTGTCGATACGGATAGGATGGAAAGAAAGGCAGCGCTGCTGTCGGATCAGTGTTCTCCGGTCAAGTCTTTCCTTAACATTAGATACTGACGACAGATCAGCTCCTTTCAGAGAAATTATCAGCTATGGTTTCAGATATTGAGGCGGCTTATTCTAGTGGTTAGGCTATGCATTAAATATAATATTTGGCCCATCATTGTGCACATGTTAGACCTACACATCATGACATTTTAGCCCACAATTACAGAGGAGTAGCCTGCAATTACAGACAGTAGCCTACAATTACAGACAGTAGCCTACAATTACAGACAGTAGCCTACAATTAGCAAAACAGTATTCAATGATTGAACATGAAATGTATTTTAACCTGATTGAAATATACTGCTCAAAAAAATAAAGGGAACACTTAAACAACACAATGTAACTCCAAGTCAATCACACTTCTGTGAAATCAAAACTGTCCACTTAGGAAGCAACACTGATTGACAATAAATTTCACATGCTGTGTGCAAATGGAATAGACAACAGGTGGAAATTATAGGCAATTAGCAAGACACCCCCAATAAAGGAGTGGTTCTGCAGGTTGTGACCACAGACCATTTCTCAGTTCCTATGCTTCCTGGCTGATGTTTTGGTCACTTTTGAATGCTGGCGGTTGCTTTCACTCTAGTGGTAGCATGAGACGGAGTCTACAACTCACACAAGTGGCTCAGGTAGTGCAGCTCATCCAGGATGGCACATCAATGCGAGCTGTGGCAAGAAGGTTTGCTGTGTCTGTCAGCGTAGTGTCCAGAGCATGGAGGCGCTACCAGGAGACAGGCCAGTACATCAGGAGACGTGGAGGAGGCCGTAGGAGGGCAACAACCCAGCAGCAGGACCGCTACCTCCGCCTTTGTGCAAGGAGGAGCAGGAGGAGCACTGCCAGAGCCCTGCAAAATGACCTCCAGCAGGCCACAAATGTGCATGTGTCTGCTCAAATGGTCAGAAACAGACTCCATGAGGGTGGTATGAGGGCCCGACGTCCACAGGTGGGGGTTGTGCTACAGCCAACACCGTGCAGGACGTTTGGCATTTGCCAGAGAACAGAACTGGCGCCCTGTGCTCTTCACGGATGAAAGCAGGTTCACACTGAGCACATGTGACAGACGTGACAGTCTGGAGATGCCGTGGAGAACGTTCTGCTGCCTGCAACATCCTCCAGCATGACCGGTTTGGCGGTGGGTCAGTCATGGTGTGGGGTGGCATTTCTTTGGGGGGCCGCACAGCCCTCCATGTGCTCGCCAGAGGTAGCCTGACTGCCATTAGGTACCGAGATGAGATCCTCAGACCCCTTGTGAGACCATATGCTGGTGCGGTTGGCCCTGGGTTCCTCCTAATGCAAGACAATGCTAGACCTCATGTGGCTGGAGTGTGTCAGCAGTTCCTGCAAGAGGAAGGCATTGATGCTATGGACTGGCCCGCCCGTTCTCCAGACCTGAATCCAATTGAGCACATCTGGGACATCATGTCTCGCTCCATCCACCAACGCCACGTTGCACCACAGACTGTCCAGGAGTTGGCGGATGCTTTAGTCCAGGTTTGGGAGGAGATCCCTCAGGAGACCATCCATCACCTCATCAGGAGCATTCCCAGGCGTTGTAGGGAGGTCATACAGGCACGTGGAGGCCACACACACTACTGAGCCTCATTTTGACTTGTTTTAAGGACATTACATCAAAGTTGGATCAGCCTGTAGTGTGGTTTCCACTTTAATTTTGAGTGTGACTCCAAATCCAGACCTCCATGGGTTGATAAATTGGATTTCCATTGATTATTTTTGTGTGATTTTGTTGTCAGCACATTCAACTATGTAAAGAAGAAAGTATTTAATAAGATTATTTCATTCATTCAGATCTAGGATGTGTTATTTTCGTGTTCCCTTAATTTTTTTGAGCAGTGTATAAAGGCCCACGTAGCCTACTAAATTAATCTTTTAATGCAGTCATCTGGGTTTTCTTTCTAAGCATCTTTTTACCCTTTGCTTGTTTAGAACAATTGCAAAGACATTGGCCACTTTGTGTTGTAGTCAACATTGTTCGGAAATTATCTGAGGTCACAGAGAGAGATAAACTTCTTGATTCTATGTTTAGCAGAAATCTTTTGTGTATAAAGTGATGCGGAAGGGTAAAAAAAGCATCTAACGACCCAGTTAGCTGTTCTACGAGTGGTCTGAGGTAGTCGGTAAATAAGTGTTTTCAGCTGCAACTTTAGCAACGATGGTTTTGGGAAACAGCTCGGAGATTTAACGATGCACCTACAAAGGTTCTAATGATGAACATAGCATTCAGATGCTTTTGGGAAATGGGCCCTGGACAATAAATGATGTGAGACAAAACACATACATTTTTTAAAATGTAAATTACATTACATTTTCGAAAGACACATTTTGCATGTTGAAATGTTGTATATTTTGTATAATCACCTTCCGGTTGTAAAAACTATGGAAATAAAAGTAAAAAACTATGTTTTAAGTGAGTAGAGATTGGTCAGAACAATCTCTACTTCTAAAAGCATATGCATAGCTATGGTAGCAATTAAAAGGGAACCGTTTGGAGATTAAGACCTGACACAAGACTGAATCTAAACACTACACAGTTTATATTTATGTGCATTTTACTTTTACTGTATTTTTCACCTCGTTTGTTGATTAACGAAATCTGAAATATATTCTGGATACATTGAGTAACATGAAAATAAACAAACAAAAAAGACATGGATTTGAGTGAGAGGACTAACTGGTGTTTCCAAGTGCTACACACTTCTCTAAAGTGTGTACAGTTCCTATGTCATTTCACTTTTATGACTCAAAGTCTTCAACTATAAGGTAATTTTTTTAGCTCCTAGCTGTGCCATTGAGTAACTAGAGCAAGCAGACTTTATTGTTTGTTTGGACCACAGCCCTGCATCGCCACCTTTGCACAATTACTATTGTTGTTTACGCAAGCCAAAAACGGTCCATTATTAATCGCAGATATTTCGGTTTCTTTAATATATAACGTCTGAATTCTGTTCTGTTTATTTTAACCAAACCTATTTATATTGTATTTCTTTATTTACTGTTGGAAAAAGACAATGGGCAATATAGAATAATAGTCTTCTCGCCAAGTCTCTCTGTGCTGTATAAAACAAACGCACATAGGTGATATGAAAATTAAAAGCTCTATATATTCGAGCAATACATTTCTTATATATTTTTCTCCTCTCGACCCCCCTTATGCAATTAAATTGAATTAAAATCAAGTTTACTGCAATGAGTAGTATTTAAGATATTATTATGTGGTGGCACTACTGCTCACACTGCCTGACAGGGGATAAAGGCCTAATCAATAGTCCAGATATCTTGAGCTGCAACACACTTTATACAGTTCCAGGCCCAGACTGTCAGGATGTCTTGGCTACACCTGACCCACCTTTCCCCAACAGTCAACTGTGGACTATATATATAATTGTATTCATGATTATATTAGTGATCGCTGTCGGGTTTAAAGGGAGACAATAATGCGGGACAAAAATGTTGGAAGGAAACAATGACATCACATAGTTCTGGGAGGTGAGACGTGGGAGTTGCTGGTCTAATACACAGATCTATCCTGTTTGTTCTGCATTATGAAGTCAAATATCAGGAAGGGGGATACATGCTTTATTAGTGAACATGTTCATTGCAGGAGTGAATGTGTCAATGTTTAATGCATATGCAAATAATGAAGATAAACCTGAGTTTATTAAAATATAATTTCAAGGTTCCTATGGCAAGGTAAAAACCGAGGGTGGTACAAAACTCTCCAACTGCCAAAATAATCTGTCTAGAGTTATCAAACTTTAGGTGGTAGTACTGGGCCACCAACTACAAGCAATAAATACTTGGATATCAGACTAATCAGAATCTACACTGAGCTAAATTAAAAAATCACAGACATTTTCCAGATGCTCAAATTGTATGCGCACATTTTTTTTTTACATCCCTGTCAGTGAGTATTTCTCCTTTGCCAAGATAATCCATCCACCTGACAGGTGTGGCCTATCCCCAGCACAAGGTGTTCCTTGTGCTGGGGACAATAAAAGCCCACTCTAGAATGTGTAGCTGTGTCACACAACACAAGTTTTGAGTGAGCGTGCGATTGCCACGCTGACTGCAGGAATTGTATGTTTTTTTTCTCTACCATAAGCTGTGTCCAACGTCGTTTTAGAGAATTTGGCAGTATGTACAACCGGCCTCACAACCGCAGACCACGTGTAACCACACCAGCCCAGGACATCCACATCCGCCTTTTCACCTGCGGGACCCTTCACAATACAACAAACATGGGCTCATTCCGCTCAGGACAACCCAGGCTATGACACCATGTCATTTTGTAACTGTACATTAAACATAATGATCATAAACGTTGACACCGTATATGACATGTTTTATTATATGGAAAATGTGAAGTACGTATTTGGATTCACGGGTGTTTTGTTTACTAGTATGACATCATAACGGTATTTATTATAATCCTCAACATCTCATCTTTCAAAATACATAGAGTCCGCGTAATTTACAGCATTTCCCCTCACTCGGACAATTCTTTGTTGTTGAAAATTGTTGGCCAATTAACGGGAGGGATTGGGGCAACTTCTTGTCACGCGCAGTGCTCAAATTCAGAACGGCTGACAGTCAAAACCCGTACAGAGCTGTGAAGCTGAAAACCTTGAGCTCTGAAGTGATGTATAGCATGTTATTGCGCTCCGATTTAGGCGCTTATCAGTTGACCAAATATGCAATTTTCAACCCGTGTACAGGTACGAGTGTAATGGGTTACGAAACACACTATCACTCTTAGTGTAACAGGTACAGTTTAGTGAGGACTCATTTAGCTTCATCTGTCTGTCTTTGAGACGATGGGTTTGTAATAAATCTAGTCAAACACAGTCAAACTGAAAAGCAACTCATACGAATGGTTGATGGATTAAGGCGTCACTGCATGTCAGGCATGGTACAGTATGATAAAGAATTCCGCTCAATGAAATGTTATCTAAAACATGTAGCTATCTCAGTGTACTTACTCTTACTTACCTGGAAAAGCAATTAAACAAGTCCTGTAAGTGCTCTTTGCAAACAAAAATGGTTAGTTTGTCAATCTTGTGAAGGAAACTGCTACTCAGAAAACACGCTACAGTTGAAAGATCAGTCATTTAAAACGTGTTGTTTCTGTAATGCATTACTGTACCTGCCTGATATTCCACTCTGTATTCCACTCAACACAACATGGACATATAAACGAGTGCCTTGGTGTTTCCAGTCCTAAAACAGGGTTCTAGGACTGGAGTCTGCACTACCAGACAGGGTTCTAGGACTGGAGTCTGCACTACCAGACAGGGTTCTAGGACTGGAGTCTGCACTACCAGACAGGGTTCTAGGACTGGAGTCTGCACTACCAGACAGGGTTCTAGGACTGGAGTCTGCACTACCAGACAGGGTTCTAGGACTGGAATCTGCACTACCAGACAGGGTTCTAGGACTGGAATCTGCACTACCAGACAGGGTTCTAGGACTGGAGTCTGCACTACCAGACAGGGTTCTAGGACTGGAATCTGCACTACCAGACAGGGTTCTAGGACTGGAGTCTGCACTACCAGACAGGGTTCTAGGACTGGAGTCTGCACTACCAGACAGGGTTCTAGGACTGGAGTCTGCACTACCAGACAGGGTTCTAGGACTGGAGTCTGCACTACCAGACAGGGTTCTAAGACTGGAGTCTGCACTACCAGACAGGGTTCTAGGACTGGAGTCTGCACTACCAGACAGGGTTCTAGGATGGAGTCTGCACTACCAGACAGGGTTCTAGGACTGGAGTCTGCACTACCAGACAGGGTTCTAAGACTGGAGTCTGCACTACCAGACAGGGTTCTAGGACTGGAGTCTGCACTACCAGACAGGGTTCTAGGATTGGAGTCTGCACTACCAGACAGGGTTCTAAGACTGGAGTCTGCACTACCAGACAGGGTTCTAGGACTGGAGTCTGCACTACCAGACAGGGTTCTAGGATTGGAGTCTGCACTACCAGACAGGGTTCTAGGACTGGAGTCTGCACTACCAGACAGGGTTCTAGGACTGGAGTCTGCACTACCAGACAGGGTTCTAGGACTGGAGTCTGCACTACCAGACAGGGTTCTAGGACTGGAGTCTGCACTACCAGACAGGGTTCTAGGACTGGAATCTGCACTACCAGACAGGGTTCTAGGACTGGAGTCTGCACTACCAGACAGGGTTCTAGGACTGGAGTCTGCACTACCAGACAGGGTTCTAGGACTGGAGTCTGCACTACCAGACAGGGTTCTAGGACTGGAATCTGCACTACCAGACAGGGTTCTAGGACTAGAGTCTGCACTACCAGACAGGGTTCTAGGACTGGAATCTGCACTACCAGACAGGTAATGTAGATAGCCCCTTTTCTTGTAAGAGTGCACTCGTCACCCCCGCACACACACACAAACACACAACCACACACACACAAACACACAACCACACACACACAAACACACAACCACAAACACACAACCACACAACCACAAACACACAACCACACACACACAACCACACACACACAAACACACAACCACAAACACACAACCACAAACACACAACCACACAACCACAAACACACAACCACGCACATACAAACACACAACCACACACACACAAACACGCACACACGAACACACAAACACAGAATCACACATAAACAAACCCACAACCACGCACAGACAAACCAACAACCACACAAACACAAAACGACACACAATTAAACATACAAACATATTTGTATTTTTTGTGCAACACTTTGTGGCCTTCCCCCATTATGCTCTTCAACGTCGCTGCAATTACATACGCACAAAATGTCTTCCACATTCCCTCCTCACATAAAAGCATTTCACATCAATGACTCCTCTTATAGGTGACACGTGGGCGTGCTGGTACAGCACTTAAAGTAACCACAACATGACACGGCGGTGTGAGACCCGGGGAGGCCCTTCTCAGTCAGGTGATATTACAGCACAGAGGGGATCAGAGGGACTTGGGACACGTGTGTGTGTGTGTGTGTGTGTGTGTGTGTGTGTGTGTGTTGTGTGGTGTGTGTGTGTGTGTGTGTGTGTGTGTGTGTGTGGCGTTTAGCGTGTCGAGTTAGTGTCTGTTCCCCTGTTTCCATGCTCCTGCACAGTTTCACACATGTCAAAACAACAAAAGCCACTTGGGAGGCCATTGAGAGCCACGACAGCTGTGGAATATTTTATTGAAATTGTTTTGCGGAGCCAACGGAGGGAGCGGTGATGGGATTTGCACTGCTTGTAGAAGTGAACAGTGAGGACATACCTATGATGTGGAGGTACAGTCACCTCCGCATGTGTTCTGCTCCGTCTCTCTAGCCACATGCTGCTTTAATCAGTCCTATAGTATAGCAATATAGCCTAGTTGCCGGATGAACCCTGAGCTCCTTGACGTATTGTAATGGTCAGGGGGGGTTCACTAACGTTGCTACCTTTTGATTCAGTGAACTAGAAAACCAAGAAACCCAGCGGGTGACTCCTAATATGTGCAATGGGTACAGTCATGGATGTGTGCACTAAACCGTACAAATATCCTTCCTGAGCAAAAGCACAACGATTTGTTTTCTTTGGTTCGAACACTGCACCATTGGAGTAAACACAACATCCCTCCCATAACAAAGAGGCAGGTGGTGGAGAGCTGCTCACAACTCCCTTCATTAGTCTCGGCCTTGTGTTGTGTTGTTACTTTCTCCAGTAGCGCTGCTCTGTGTGTCTATAAACGACATGTTGGGCCTTGGGGGGCTACTTTCTACTCAGACCCAGCCATAGGTCCAGGCTGGTTGGGGCCGCAGTGTCTCCTGCCTGCTTGCCTGCTATGAAAGATCCCCCTTCTCCTCCTCCCCCTCCTCCTCCTCCTCCTCCTCCTCCTCTCCCTCCTCCTCCTCCTCCTTCTCCTCCTCAGTGGCTGTGCAGCTTTAGTTCTGGCTGTCACTCTGCCGTGGTTCTGCTGCCACACTGGGCCGTGTGTGTGTGTGTGTGTGTGTGTGTGTGTGTGTGTGTGTGTGTGTGTGTGTGTGGTTGTGTGGTGTGTGTGTGTGTGTGTGTGTGTGTGTGTGTGTCTTTCTCTGGATGTGTCTGGCTCCATGGCCCTGTGTGCCTGTGCCTTTGCAGCGAGGAGCAGGGCAGAGCTCTGTGTGCCTGTCTTGCCCTCGGGGGCCACCATTGTTCCCCGGTCCTGCACGGCCCAGTGGCCACAGATGTTCCCTGTTTGATACCGCTCCCCGCTCCCCGCTCCCTCTCCTGGATGTGTGGGTGGCCAAGCAGGGCGCCTGTTGCACCTCCCGCTCGCCTGGCGCTCGCACGCCATTGGCTGCGGTGCCCGTGCACGTGACATGAGCTGTGTTGTCTAATGTTCTAACCCTGTGACTGTGAATAATGGGACAGAAGTACCCCGAAGTGGAGAAGAATCGGTGGTGAGGTGTTTCTAAAGGGATCAGGAGAAGAGAAGTGTTGCCTCAGAGCTTCTCTGAGAAACAGACTAGATGAAATGGTCCCCATTGGCTTCCAACTGCATCTCAGTGTTGAGTTGATTAGAGGATGATGAAAGGGATCTGGTTGGTTTATTGCAACAAACAGAGAGTTGAAATTGAACGACAGATTCTTGTGTTGTTGTCACAAGGAAAGAAATGTATAGAGCTTTACTTTCACAACAATTGTCTTAAACTCATGACAGGTGATTCATGGAAGGTGGAAAGCCAATAGTTCTGGCAGTAATTTTCACCTCCTGTCACAGTCTTGTATTTCACTGGCCTTCAGTACTCTCTCTCCAAACCTTCTCAAAATGCTCACCAAGGTAGTGTACAGTGCTCTGTGCATGTACATACTGCCCCCCCTCCTCTCCGGATAGGAATATGAGCAAGGCTGGCGATCATAACGATCTCACATTGACACGTCATGCTGACTGAGAAACCCCTGGTTTACGACTACGTCATGACATAGATGGCTAAGACTTTGCTAGCTCACTCAATGTGCAGTCGTTCAGGTCTTTGAGCTTTTCCAATTCTCGTCAATTCAGTGCGATTGGATGTTTTTCTGTCGGATTGCCACGTCACTCATACTTCTTCCACTAGTTCAAATGTACGAAACACTATATAGAATTACATTTTTGTGCTACTGCTTTGATTTGTGATATTATGGATTTTACCTGAAAAATAGCAGTTAGTTTATGATTGACAGATCTATACCAAGGACCCAACACTGCAATTCTGACTGACTGGCTGGATGACTGGCTGGCTAGCTGGCCAGGAGAAAAGCTCTTCAGCTTTTTTCTAGATTTCATTAATGCCTCCCTTTGTCAAGCTGAGCAGAGAGATTCCAATCTGTTTAGCTGGGATCCACGTTCTGTATAATAAACTGTTCTAAATGTTGGGGGGGTGTTCAGCGCTACATTGGAAGCAGCACTGGGAAAGCAGCACTGGGAAAGCAGCGCTGGGAAAGCAGCGCTGGGAAAGCAGCACTGGGAAAGGAAAGCAGCACTGGGAAAGCAGCACTGGGAAAGCAGCGCTGGGAAAGCAGCGCTGGGAAAGCAGCACTGGGAAAGGAAAGCAGCACTGGGAAAGCAGCACTGGGAAAGCAGCACTGGGAAAGGCCTCAGAGGCATTGTGGGATTTGTCAATAGGAGCGTAATGTTCTTTCAGACAGGCACAATGCTGGGTGACTGGGCAACAGGCAGGTAGCTGATTCCCGAGAGAAGGGGATATGTTGATGGGTGAGGACTGGACCTGGGCTTTCAGACCACACATGGTTGGAGAAAACACAATCCGATTATGGTAATGGTCATACGTTTACCAGGAACCTTCCTCTGTGTTCTTCACTAAGTACCTAGTGGATTGGAAATAATCTCACAGCCAAAAATAATGGCATTCACATTTTTCGTGGAGAGCTGCCCAACGCATTGCTTTTGTTTAGGTTTACTGTATGGTCGACATGGGCAGAAATATTTCAATTGGCCTAATTATGAGATTACGCTTTAATGCATTGCTGTGTTTTCATGCCTACAAATATCAAATACCTCGCCATGAAGAGAAAAATATGATTTGTTGCTAATGATAATAAGTCCATGTACAGGGCCATAATTGAATGTGTTGTTCATACATCTCAACCATGCACCAAGCATTTGGATTATCATGCCTGCTATAGGGTGGTATTTCCTCTCTCTATGTTGTTCAATGCACGACTGAAGCTTCGTAGATTTGAACTGTATGTGGACAATATATTTATGGATGCAATACGCATTCAAAGCATGACTGTGAAACATGTTGAACTTCTAAAAAAAATCATTCATTAATTGAAAACACTCTAACAACACCAGAATGACCTTACAGCCTATTTGTAATGGACCTCAGAACGTTAAGTATTATATTGATATCAGTATCACATTTGTGATGGACCTCAGAACGTTAAGTATTATATTGATATCAGTATCACATTCTCCGTCCGCCACCATAGCGTATTGTATTCCCACCTAGATCTGTATACACTGCCCCTGCTCCCCTGTGTTGGTATTGTGGCGGCCCGGCCATGTTTGGATAGCTAATGAATAGAAGTGGATGGCGATAAAAAACCGGAGCCGTGCCCTGGCGTGATGGAGGGACCGAGTGTCAGTGGCTTTATCCTATCAAAAAGAAATCATCTCCGACAGCACTCCGGGTGCAGAAAGCTGCACCTCGTCAGGTTTCACAGCAAAAATTGCTTTCACCTGCAGCCCCCGAGGCGTCACACAACACACACAGGCCCCAGCCAGCGAGAGAGACTTTCTCTCCCTACCTTTGTCTCTCTCTCCCTCTATCCCAGTCTCGCTGTTTCTGACTACAATGGAATCATATTAGCTCCGTCCATGCATTCCCAAACACGTGTTACGTGGGACCACCAGACAGTGCAGAAAATCACAATTAAAGTGCATGCATTTAGGAGGCCTTTGTTCCTCTGTGGGTATGTGCTTTGCGTGAATGTGAAAGGGAGAGCGAGAGAGGCAGGCTGCATTTTGTTGATCTTCCAGGTGTGACATTTTTTTTTTTCAAAAAGGCAAATCTGTATTTACTGCTAGACAGATATCTCTGACTTGACAGGTATAGAGTCATTATCTGCTTGTCATGTGTGGCCCGGGGCCCCCGTGGAGCTCCAAACCCCTGGTTGTATCAGAGAGAGCCTATTAGCTTACCTGCCATTCCCAACCAAAAGACGCCAAGAGGACAAAACACAGTGTCATATTTATGAATGTGTCAGCAGGCCCCGAAACGTAGCGTGTTAAGGAATGGCCTGACAAGCTGCAATCTGGCTTTTTACAGTGAAGAGAAATGATATCCTCGTCACTACAGGTGAAACCAGAAGCCTGGTGCAGGGAAATGGTTGTGAGTCGCCCGGGCATTATGGGAAACCTCAATTAGACAGGAAACTTGAACTAATACGTATCCAGTGTTTCTAAATGACTTAACTTTCTCTCGGTTGAGTGGAGTTAAGGGTGGAGGAGCTGTGTGTGTGTGTGTGTGTGTGTGTGTGTGTGTGTGTGTGTGTGTGTGTGTGTGTGTGTGTGTGTGTGGGAGGGGGACTGGGATGGGTCTGGCTGTCAGCTGTCTGTCGGGTGTGGTGTGTGTGTGTGTGTGTCTGTGCGTGTGTGTGTGTGTGTGTGTGTGTGTGTGCGTGTGTGTGTGTGTGTGTGTGTGTGTGTGTGTGTGTGTGTGTGTGGGAGGGGGACTGGGATGGGTCTGGCTGTCAGCTGTCTGTCGTGTGTGTGTGTGTGTGTGTGTGTGTGTGTGTGTGTGTGTGTGTGTGTGTGTCTGTGTGTGTGTGTGTGTGTGTGTGTGTGTGTGTGTGTGTGTGTGTGTGTGTGTGTGTGTGTGTGTGTGTGTGTGTCTGTGCGTGTGTGTGTGTGTGTGTGTGTGTGTGTGTGTGTGTGTGTGTGTGTGTGTGTGTGTGTGTGTGTGTGTGTGTGTGTGTGTGCGTGTGTGTGTGTCTGTGAATGTTGAGATTATCCCCCTTATGCTACAGTTTCCTCTCTGACTGTATGTTCAGTAAATGTGGATAACCAGTTAACTGGTACGTTGCAGTTGAAGACCCCAGAAGTGGCCTGCCTCATAAAGGAGTTGACAAAGGAGTCACAACTTAACGTTTCACTCCATATTCCCACCACAGGTCCCAGAGGGGAGAGGGGGAGAGGAGGGAGGGGAGAGGGGAGAGGGGAGAGGGGAGAGGAGGGAGGAGAGGGGAGAGGGGAGAGGAGAGGAGGGAGAGGGAGAGGGGAGAGGGAGAGGGAGAGGAGGGAGGAGAGGGAGAGGAGAGGGGCGCGGGGAGAGGGGAGAGGGGAGAGGGGGAGAGGAGGGAGGGGGAGGGGAGAGGGGAGAGGGGAGAGGGGAGAGGAGGGAGGGGAGAGGGGAGAGGGGAGAGGAGGGAGGGAGGAGGGGGAGAGGGGGAGCGGGGAGAGGAGGGAGGGGAGAGGGGAGAGGAGGGAGGGGAGAGGGGGAGAGGGGAGAGAGGGAGAGGGAGAGGGGAGAGGGGAAGCGGAGGAGAGAGGGGAGAGGGGAAGCGGAGGAGGGAGGGGAGAGGGGAAGCGGAGGAGGGAGGGGAGAGGGGAGCGGGGAGAGGGGGAGCGGGGAGAGGGGAGAGGGGAGCGGGGAGAGGAGGGAGGGGAGAGGGGAGAGTGTTGAGGGGAGAGGGGAGAGGAGGGAGGGGAGAGGGGAGAGTGTTGAGGGGAGAGGGGAGAGGAGGGAGGGGAGAGGGGAGGGGAGAGGGGAGAGGAGGGAGGGGAGGGGGGAGAGGGGAGAGGGGAGAGGGGAGAGGGGAGGGGAGAGGAGGGAGGGGAGAGGGGAGAGGAGGGAGGGGAGGGGAGAGAGGGGAGAGGGGAGAGGGGACAGGGGAGGAGGGGAGAGGGGAGATATGTTATGACTGTTCGAGGTGACTCTGCTTGACACTTGGAGACGAGATCTGATCTGTGGTTTAAATGTTAATAACAACGACAGACGTCGTTCTATGACTTTGACAACTTCGGAGTAAGTTATGACATGAAATATGAAAGCCAACTTTCTGATATTTGCATATAACAAGTGAGCAACGAAAATACGTTATCGCTGTGATTTTCTCCCAAGGAATCAAGCTGGCAGTAGCTGCAAGTGAAACCACAGAATGTTTTACAGCTGGCTAGCTAGGGAGATACAGTATCAATCTTTTTTATTTTGCTAGTTTGCCTCATGATGCTATCCTGAAGCCAAAAGCATTAGAGTTTGGATATAGCTGTTTTCAAACTAGTTTAGTATGAATAATAATGACTGATAACGACTAGGTACAAGTTGTATGTACATTACTTGTTATTCCAGTTGGATTAGTAGAAGCATTACTTACTAGCAAATGTTAGCATTAGCATCAGTGGTCTCCATGATTGGTACTGTACATAAGCAGCACAGGTGAGCATCACTCCCCCTCCCCTCAGCCCTCTCAACCTCCCATCCCCTCCCCCCATCAGGGTCTGCCCACTGTCTCTATCCGGGTCAACCATGGCCTCCTGGCTGAAACCAGCGCCGGTGCCCTCCTCTCTTCCTCAGTGTCCTGTCTGCACACATACAATAGGGGTCGTGGGAGATGGACAGGTGTCCTGCTCCGTGGCCTCTCCAGGCGTCACACAGAAATGCAGGCAGCTGGTCAAACACCCCACCCCGGGTCCCCCACTCTCAGCTGCAGCCAGACAAGACCAGCCCACTAAGGGAGAGGGAGAGGGAGATAGGGGGAGAGAAGGAGGGGTAGAGCGACAGAGAGAGATGGAGATAGTGAAGAAGGGAGGGCTGAGGGAAGGAGGAGAGAGAGAGAATATATGTGGAGGCTAAGGGCTATCAGAGGGACAGGGACAGTGGTCTGGAGCTGAGGGTTGACAAGGACAGTTGGTCTGGAGCTGAGGGTTGACAGGGACAGTTGGTCTGGAGCTGAGGGTTGACAGGGACAGTTGGTCTGGAGCTGAGGGTTGACAGGGACAGTTGGTCTGGAGCTGAGGGTTGACAGGGACAGTTGGTCTGGAGCTGAGGGTTGACAGGGACAGTTGGTCTGGAGGTGAGGGTTGACTGGGACAGTTGGTCTGGAGCTGAGGGTTGACTGGGACAGTTGGTCTGGAGCTGAGAGTTGACTGGGACATTTGGTCTGGAGCTGAGGGTTGACAGGGATAGTTGGTCTGGAGCTGAGGGTTGACAGGGACAGTTGGTCTGGAGCTGAGGGTTGACAGGGACAGTTGGTCTGGAGCTGAGGGTTGACAGGGACAGTTGGTCTGGAGCTGAGGGTTGACAGGGACAGTTGGTCTGGAGCTGAGGGTGGACAGGGACAGTTGGTCTGGAGCTGAGGGTTGACAGGGACAGTTGGTCTGGAGCTGAGGGTTGACTGGGCAGGTGGTCTGGAGCTGAGGGTTGACAGGGACAGTTGGTCTGGAGCTGAGGGTTGACAGGGACAGTTGGTCTGGAGCTGAGGGTTGACAGGGACAGTTGGTCTGGAGCTGAGGGTTGACAGGAACAGTTGGTCTGAGCTGAGGGTTGACAGGGACAGTTGGTCTGGAGCTGAGGGTTGACAGGGACAGTTGGTCTGGAGCTGAGGGTTGACAGGGGACAGTTGGTCTGGAGCTGAGGGTTGACAGGGACAGTTGGTCTGGAGCTGAGGGTTGACAGGGACAGTTGGTCTGGAGCTGAGGGTTGACAGGACAGTTGGTCTGGAGCTGAGGGTTGACAGGGACAGTTGGTCTGGAGCTGAGGGTTGACAGGGACAGTTGGTCTGGAGCTGAGGGTGGACAGGGACAGTTGGTCTGGAGCTGAGGGTTGACAGGGACAGTTGTTTTGGAGCTGAGGGTTGACAGGGACAGTTGGTCTGGAGCTGAGGGTTGACAGGGACAGTTGATCTGGAGCTGAGGGTTGACAGGGACAGTTGGTCTGGAGCTGAGGGTTGACAGGGCCAGTTGGTCTGGAGCTGAGGGTTGACAGGGCCAGTTGGTCTGGAGCTGAGGGTTGACAGGGACAGTTGGTCTGGGCAGTAGCAGCCAGGCTGATGTTGATGCAGCCTCCCTCCTGCTCACATGTCTGTAGGCTGCTGCTCTCAGCTAATTATTGAAATCTCAGTATTTCACCATGGTAAACTTGATCATGTTGGTTACTGTCAGGAACAGTCAAACTTAATCCTGATGAAACTGAGCATGAGTTGGGCTTTTGTTTGAATCAAACTGGTTTAAGGTCATCATTTGAACTATCTTCATTCCTTAGTATTAGTAGATGATTGTGAACGGGATATTTGACACGCTTCGTTGCTGAACATAAACATCTCCATGATGGAGGGGCTTTGCCTCCTGGTATAGGGGATTAGCATACACTTCACTGACTAACTGTGGAAGCACTGATCATCAAGGTTGGACCTCCAGGGCTGTGTAATTCATAAAAACAAATGTCATTATTAAAATCATGTCTGTCTGTTTGTCTGTCTTCCCATCTGCCCTTCTGTCTGTCTCTCTGTGTCTCTGTCTCGCTGTTGTTCAGTATATAGAGGATGTGGTTAGGCTTAGCTCTACCTTGTGTTGTCAGATCTGAATATATGAGTGCTGTGCATTTATAATGGGCTACAACACTGTCATTTATTATGGTTCAAATGTATCCACGGTATCAATCACAGCCCATATGCATGAAGTCTGTCAGCATGTTAGATACTTTGTATCAGTGCCTGGTCCCAGTAGACCTGAGCAGTAGTAGCAGTGCAGCTACCATGCAGAGAGCAGGGAGACAAGCCTGCTACTCTGACAACATGCTGTTTTGTAGAAGCACTGCTCATGTAACAGATGCAGATTTTCCCAGGCAGGCACAGCGCACCACGCTCGTCAATGGGGACAGCCGCTCAACTGCGCTGGAACGGAATAAATCACCGGAGAAACTCGCTTGTCATTTCACCGCCGTCCCAATGGTGGCTCGCCGGCGCCTGATCGACTTGATGCCCTTATTTTAAAATGAGGGGAAGAGAAAGGCTGCTTCAGCTGAGAAATGGTTAGAGTAGAGCAGGTTGTTCAGAAAATGGTTAGAGTAGAGCAGGCTGTTCAGGAAATGGTTAGAGTAGAGCAGGCTGTTCAGGAAATGGTTAGAGTAGAGCAGGCTGTTCAGGAAATGGTTAGAGTAGAGCAGGCTGTTCAGAAAATGGTTAGAGTAGAGCAGGTTGTTCAGAAAATGGTTAGAGTAGAGCAGGTTGTTCAGAAAATGGTTAGAGTAGAGCAGGCTGTTCAGGAAATGGTTAGAGTAGAGCAGGCTGTTCAGGAAATGGTTAGAGTACAGCAGGTTGTTCAGGAAATGGTTAGAGTACAGCAGGCTGTTCAGAAAATGGTTAGAGTAGAGCAGGCTGTTCAGGAAATGGTTAGAGTACAGCAGGTTGTTCAGGAAATGGTTAGAGTACAGCAGGCTGTTCAGAAAATGGTTAGAGTAGAGCAGGCTGTTCAGGAAATGGTTAGAGTAGAGCAGGTTGTTCAGGAAATGGTTAGAGTACAGCAGGCTGTTCAGAAAATGGTTAGAGTAGAGCAGGCTGTTCAGGAAATGGTTAGAGTAGAGCAGGTTGTTCAGGAAATGGTTAGAGTAGAGCAGGCTGTTCAGGAAATGGTTAGAGTAGAGCAGGCTGTTCAGCAAATGGTTAGAGTACAGCAGGTTGTTCAGGGAATGGTTAGAGTAGAGCAGGCTGTTCAGCAAATGGTTAGAGTAGAGCAGGCTGTTCAGGAAATGGTTAGAGTACAGCAGGTTGTTCAGGGAATGGTTAGAGTCGAGCAGGCTGTTCATGAAATGGTTAGAGTAGAGCAGGCTGTTCAGGAAATGGTTAGAGTACAGCAGGCTGTTCAGGAAATGGTTAGAGTACAGTAGGCTGTTCAGGAAATGGTTAGAGTAGAGCAGGTTGTTCAGGAAATGGTTAGAGTAGAGCAGGCTGTTCAGGAAATGGTTAGAGTAGAGCAGGCTGTTCAGGAAATGGTTAGAGTAGAGCAGGTTGTTCAGGGAATGGTTAGAGTAGAGCAGGCTGTTCAGAAAATGGTTAGAGTAGAGCAGGCTGTTCAGCAAATGGTTAGAGTAGAGCAGGCTGTTCAGGAAATGGTTAGAGTACAGCAGGTTGTTACGGGAATGGTTAGAGTCGAGCAGGCTGTTCAGGAAATGGTTAGAGTAGAGCAGGCTGTTCAGGAAATGGTTAGAGTACAGCAGGCTGTTCAGGAAATGGTTAGAGTACAGTAGGCTGTTCAGGAAATGGTTAGAGTAGAGCAGGTTGTTCAGGAAATGGTTAGAGTAGAGCAGGCTGTTCAGGAAATGGTTAGAGTAGAGCAGGCAGTTCAGGAAATGGTTAGAGTAGAGCAGGCTGTTCAGGAAATGGTTAGAGTAGAGCAGGCTGTTCAGGAAATGGTTAGAGTAGAGCAGGCTGTTCAGGAAATGGTTAGAGTAGAGCAGGCTGTTCAGGAAATGGTTAGAGTAGAGCAGGCTGTTCAGGAAATGGTTAGAGTAGAGCAGGCTGTTCAGGAAATGGTTAGAGTAGAGCAGGCTGTTCAGGGCGGCCGTCTAATTTTGAACCAAAGCCTTGGTGGGTTCCTGCTGTTAGAATCTGGACAAGGCACACTTATGCTAGGAGAATTTAAAATGGGTTGGGGGCTGCTCTTTCTCTGCTAGAGGACGGCTACATGGGGAATGAGGAGACTGGATTGGCTAACTAAAAGGGTGTGCTTGCCTGAGTGTGATTATGTGAGTGTTCAGGGGCCAGCTGGCACCTGTTAACGCTGCCAAGTAATGTAACGTAATGTAAAGTAAAGTAAAGTAAAGTAATGTAATGTAATGTAATGTAACGTAATGTAAAGTAATGTAATGTAATGTAACGTAATGTAAAGTAAAGTAATGTTATGTAACGTAAAGTAAAGTAAAGTAATGTAATGTAATGTAACGTAATGTAAAGTAATGTAATGTAACGTAATGTAATGTAATGTAATGTAACGTAATGTAAAGTAAAGTAATGTAATGTAATGTAACGTAATGTAAAGTAATGTAATGTAATGTAACGTAATGTAAAGTAAAGTAATGTTATGTAAAGTAATGTAATGTAATGTAATGCAAAGTAAAGTAAAGTAAAGTAATGTTATGTAATGTAAAGTAAAGTAAAGTAATGTAATGTAACGTAATGTAAGGTAAAGTAAAGTAATGTAAAGTAATGTAACGTAATGTAAGGTAAAGTAAAGTAATGTAAAGTAATGTAACGTAATGTAAGGTAAAGTAATGTAAAGTAATGTAATGTAATGTAATGTGCTCCCGTTGAAATTTGTATCACCTGCAAGTGCAAAAAAAACAAGTGCAACGCAATCATACTGTAATTAGTGTGCTAATTAACACCTTGTCCTTTTCTGGAGCTAACTGATTAACAGTGTGTTTGCCGCGTTCACGTCTCATTAGCGTTTAGCCTTTGATTGAATAATATGTCTCTAGTTTGTTTGCGAACAGGTTTGTTTTGTTGTTGAGGGCTTTTCTGGTCAAAGCGTTTTTCTGACAGCGATAACTGTCATTCAACACATCGCAAAACATGTGTTACTATGGAGACTGTAATAAAGGTGGCAGGGATGTATTACATTAGACATTACAATACACTACTGTACCAGATCTGAATCAAGTCTACCGTGTTATAGGTAATGTGTCCACAACAAATCATTTCCAACTCCTCTGTACCCTACTAAAAATAACATCACTTGCGGAAATGAGAACATTTGTTAGTGTACACTGTATGCATACAATAACTGGGGATTTGGAATAATTCGGTTTTGACTGGCATATGTGACAATTGATCAATGACCCAGGAAAACAATTGATTCTAGTATTTTAACACCCTGGTGGATTTGTCATAAAAATGCATGCTTAGCACACACACACACACACACACACACACACACACACACACACACACACACACACACACACACACACACACACACACACACACACACACACACACACACACACACACACACACTTTTTCTCTCTCTCTAACACACACACACTCACAGGGTGGGGAGTGTGCACCACAGCTTAGGTTAAAGTGATGGGCAAGTGGAAGAGGTCACTGATGACTATCGATCAATGAGGCTGGGAGGCCAGCCAGCCTGGCAGATCGGTTTGTCACTCAGTGGAAGGGGATAGATTTGTGTGTCACTGTCTGTCTCACTGCTGTACAGCCTCCTGGGATGGGTAGGGGGGCATAGGCTGTACCCCTCACGGGGTTGTTCATTACAACCTGTCCAGGAAACCGATAAGGAACCTCAGACTGAGAAATATTAACGTTCCTTTTGGACAGCTAATTATAGCCGGTGTCTGAGTTTTTCCTCTCTGTTAAAGATAGAAAAGTTGGATTTGTACGTGTCAAGTGAACAGCGCGGTGAACACTTAATCAATACTCCATCTTCATCTATCAGAAGGTGATATTTGATATTTACCTCGGCTGGGTTTGGACAAATGTATGTGACGGGTATTTTGTTTTGTGTTGTACTTGATGATAAGTTAAGCTAACTCAAAGTTAACCTGCTTCTGTAGCTCTATTGGATAATTGTACTTTTTCTATCAGATAGTATATTTACAATCCAGTCTCTCAAACTGGTGCAAGCATTGTTTTTATTCTGTTCTTACATTTTTGTCATTTAGCAGATGCTCCTATCCAGAGCGACTCACAGTAGATACTGTGTAATTATTGTTTTTTTCATACTGGTCCCCCGTGGGAATCAAACCCACAACACTGGCATTGCAAGTGCCACACTCCACCAAGTGAGCCACACGGGACGTACCAAAGCAGCATCCTAAGCTTCCGGGCATGCATACTTTAATTCTGAGACACATGGTGACAGCTTAGATAGTCACAAGAAGTTGCGGAGGCCTACAACATCACCACACCACGCTGCATTCATCCAGACCCAATGACTCTTTCTTGACTTTCTCTGTTAGCTAGCCTTGTTAGCTCACCCTTTATGTTTACAGTTGGCCACTCTTCAGTCAATAGCGACTGGCGACCACGTCTTTGGTGGTATTCGAGGGGATTTTGGAATAATTTAATGTGCCAGGGCGCCTGGGATATAATTCGATTTGGTCTGATACAGTTTTAAACAGAGCGATGACACCACTTCCTTTCCAAAGCACATACTTGGGGCCCTGTGTCATCGTCACATTTCAGCCTCCCAAACAGATGACTTA
Organism: Salmo trutta; assembly: GCF_901001165.1. Classification (NCBI taxonomy): domain Eukaryota; kingdom Metazoa; phylum Chordata; class Actinopteri; order Salmoniformes; family Salmonidae; genus Salmo; species Salmo trutta. The sequence continues at coordinate 33,492 of NW_021823077.1, read as the reverse complement.
TTGTGCATAGAGAATGGTTGTGAATGGAGAGAGGAGATGCACAGTGGGTCAATGAGGATTTTGGGCTAATGTAATCGGAGAGATTATATTGAGTGTTTAGTTGTCAAGAGACTCCTGGTTTGCTTTGAAACATGACTCTTTTGAATGGTCCCTCAGTGCCTCTAATTTGTCATCATTACCTAAAAGGATGAATATGTGTTGCGCTTAAAGTCTCCTCTGCGAACTAGGAATGGAGCCTCCCGACTCGGGTTACAAGAAACACACACATCTATGTAACCTCAGTCCATTAGACCTCCAATACATAACCAAAGAAGATGGAGTTACACAGTTTCATAACTGGCAGTGATAGAAAGAGAGAAAGAGATGGCCTGCAAACCAAGCGCACTTGAATGTTTACTACATGAGGTCGACAGTCATTGGATCTGATTCCAATATGCTTGGTCTGTGGCACCACGCCCCCTGAGGGAGAACCATCTTTTTGGGGAGAAGCGTTTCCAGACACAGTAGGAAGCCGTGTGAACGTGTCTCCTGGAGCCCATGCTCAAGACAGGGGGGAAGCATCCTCTTTGATTAGATGACATGCTTGGCTGTGATGAGAGAGGAATGAAATCACATCTCTGAGTTTTTTACATGTCCGTGTTTTTCACATTGTGTTTTTTACATTGTGTTTTTTACGTCTGTGTTTTTTACGTCTGTGTTTTTTACATGTCTGTGTTTTTCACATCTGTGTTTTTTTACATCTGTGTTTTTATACATCATTATTGAATCCCCCCAGCTGGTCATGATTTCACCGGGGACTCGTTTTGTATTTTCATTTGGAGCAAATTTGAACTAGAAATGATTCTTCTTCTTTATCTCGTTCTCACCAGAGACGCGGCTGTCCGTTATTGAGTTTACTATGTTCTGTAGGTACTAACATCCCAGACTAACTGGGCCTTAGGAACTCATGTGTCTGTTCAAATACAGATGCTTCAATGCTGGAAACGAATGGATTCACATCATACATGTTTCATTTCTGAATACATTGTTGTATGTATTCAATGTGTAGCTACTAGGTAGACATTTACCATCTACAGGTACTCAAACTCAAAGCCTGGGTTTGGGCATTAAGGATACATACAATGCCTTCAGAAAGTATTCACACTTTCTCCACATGTTGGTGTGTTACAGCCTAAATTTAAAATGGATACAATTTAAATTTGTTGGTCACTGGCCTATACACAATAGCCTATAATGTCAAAGTGGAATTATGTTTTTAGATTTTTTTTTACAAATGAATTACAAATGAAAAGCTGAAATGTCTTGAGTTAATAAGTATTCAACCCCTTTGTTATGGCGAGCCTAAATACATAATAAGCGGCATGGACTCAGTCTGTGTGCCATAATAGTGTTTGACATGATTTTTGAATGACTACCTGTCACGTCCTGACCATAGACAGCTCTTATTTTCTATGGTAGAGTAGGTCAGGGCGTGACTGGGGTTTTTTCTAGTTATTATTTTCTATGTGGGGTTCCAGTTTAGTTTTTCTATGTTTGGGTGTTTGGTATGATTCTCAATTAGAGGCAGCTGGCTATCGTTGTCTCTAGCCTTTTTTCCACCTGTGGGTTATGGGATATTATTTTGAGTTAGTGCATGTAGCACCTTTGTAGTCACGTTTCGTTTATTCTTTATTGTTTTTGTATTTTGCTAAGTTTCACTTCATAATAAAGATGTGGAACGCTACTCACGCTGCGCCTTGGTCCGTCTATACACACGAACGTGACAGAATATCCCATCAAACCAGGACCAAGCAGCGTGCCCAGGAGGAGAAGGGATCCTGGGCCTGGGAGGAAAGCTAGGAGTGGAGGACACCCTGGACGTGAAATCATGGCAGGAGACAGAAGCCTGCCATGGAAGCAGGCGGAGGCAGCGAAGGAACAACAGCGACGACACCGAGGTTCGCGGCCACAGAGAAAGCCCCAAAGACAGCTCAAAAAAGTTTTTTGGGGGGGGCACATGGAGTGGTCGGCAGAGCCGAGGAGTGAGTCAGAGACCGTCGAGGAGTTATTTGATAAATTGCAGGAGAGTGACCGGAGGGGTGAGTGAGAGACCTTCGAGGAGTTGTTGGATAAATTGGAGGAGAGTGAAGCGAGAGAGCTGTTGGTTTGGCGTAGTATGCACGGAATTCGCCCTGAGGAGCGTGTTAGCCGTCTGATGCCACCTGATTCAGCTCCCCGTACTCGTCCTGAGAAGTGTGTTAAAGTTCCGGTACAATTGAGGCCGGCTATACACACCAGGTCACCAGTGCACCTTCACAGCCCAGTACGTCCTGTGCCAGCTCCTCGCACTTGCCGTGCGAAGTGTGTTAAAGTTCCGGTACAATTGATGCCGGCTATACGCACCAGGTCTCCAGTACGTCTCCACAGCCCAGTTGGTCCTGTGCCTGCTCCTCGCACTCTCCCTCAAGTGCGCCTTCCCAGTCAGGTGCGTCCTGTGCCTGTTCCTCGCACTCTCCCTGAAGTGTGTGTTCCCAGTCAGGTACGTCCTGTGCCTGCTCCTCGCACTCTCCCTAAAGTGCGTGTCCCCAGTCAGGTACGTCCTGTGCCTGCTCCCCGCACTCGCCCTGAAGTGTTTGAGTTTATTTTATTTTTACAGGGACAGTGCACATTAATCAACGTTTCAGTAAAAGTGCCGGTTTTAGCCAGCCGGCTAATTGTCAACCGCAGTCCCTGGCAGTCACCAGTCTGGTGCCACCTGTCCCGGCTCCACGCACCAGGCCTCCAGTGCGCATTCACAGTCCAGAGCTTCTGGCGACAGTTCCCAGTCCAGAGCTTCCAGCGACAGTCCCCAGTCCAGAGCTTCCGGCGACAGTCCCCAGTCCAGAGCTTCCGGCGACAGTCCCCAGTCCAGAGCTTCCGGCGACAGTCCCCAGTCCAGAGCTTCCGGCGACAGTTCCCAGTTCAGAGCTCTGTACCCCACAAATACAATTATCTGAAAGGTCCCTCAGTCAAGCAATGCATTTCAAACACAGATTCAACCACAAAAACCAGGGAGGTTTTCCGATGCCACGCAAAGAAGGGCACATATTGGTAGATGAATTAAAATTTTTAAAAGCAGACATCGAATATCCCTTTGACTATGGTGAAGTTATTAATTAGACTTTGGATGGTGTATCAATGCACCCAGTCACTACAAAGATACAGCCGTCCTTCCTAACTCAGTTGCCGGAGAGGAAGGATACTGATCAGGGATTTCACCATGAGGCCAGTGGTGACTTTAAAACAGTTACAGAGTTTAATGGCTGTGATAGGAGAAAACTGAGGATGGATAATATTGTAGTTTCTGCAGAATACTAACCTAATTGACAGTCAAAGAAGGAATCCTGTACAGGGAAAACAAGACACTAAAGTAATACTGCAAAAAATATGTCAAAGCAACTAACCTTTTGTTATGGGTACGCTTGTAATCGTCATGGACTGGGGAGTTTTACAGGGTTTAAAAAAGAAACGGCATGGAGAAAGGTAACAGGTCACAGACAAATCCTAGAGAAAACGTCGTTCAATCTGCTTTCCAACAGACACTGGGAAATTACTTCAACTTTCAGCAGGACAATAACCTAAAACTCAAGGTCAAATATACTCTGGATTTGCTTACCAAGAAGACAGTGATTGTTCCTGAGCGGCCGAGTTACAGTTTTGACTTAAATCTACTTGAAAGTGGCTGTCAAGCAGTGATCAACATCAACTTGACAGAGCTTCGAGAATTTTTTAAAGAATAATGTACAAATATTGTACATTCCAGGTGTGCAAAGCTCTTAGAAACATACCCAGAAAGACTCACAGCTGTAATCGCTGCCAAAGGTGATTCTAACATGTATTGACTCTAACATGTATTATAAATTAGATATTTCTGTAAATCATTTTTTAAATAAATTTGCAAAACATTTCTTAAAACATGTTTTCACTTTGTCATTATGGAGTGTTGTGTGTAGATGGCTGAGAGAAAAAAATATTTAATCCATTTTGAATTCAGGCTGTAATACAACTAAATCAAGAGTAAGTCAAGTGGTATGAATACTTTGTGAAGGTACAGTATCCCTAGACAAAAGTGTATTATAGTCTCTTTAGATGATAATTTGAATGATACAGTTGAAGTCGGAAGTTTACATAGACCTTAGCCAAATAGATTTAAACTCAGTTTTTCACAATTCCTGACATTTAATCCTAATAAAAATTCCCTGTCTTAGGTCAGTCAGGATCACCACTTTATTTTAAGAATGTGAAATATCAGAATAATAGTAGAGCGAATGATTTATTTCAGCTTTTATTTCTTTCATCACATCCCCAGTGGGTCAGAAGTTTGGTAGCATTGCTTTTAAATTGTTAAACTTGGGTCAAACATTTCCGGTAGCCTTCAACAAGCTTCTCACAATAAGTTGGGTGAATTTTGGCCCATTCCTCCTGACAGAGCTGGTGTGACTGAGTCAGGTTTGTAGGCCTCCTTCCTGGCACATGCTTTTTCAGTTCTGCCCACACATTTTCTAAAGGATTAAGGTCAGGGCTTTGTTATGGCCACTCCAATACCTTGACTTTGTTGTCCTTATAAAGCCATTTTGCCACAACTTTGGAAGTATGCTTGGGTCATTGTCCATTTGGAAGACCCATTTGCGACAAAGCTTTAACTTCCTGACTGATGTTTTGAGATGTTGCTACAACATATCCACATAATTTTCCTACCTCTTGATTTGCCTTCCTAATTTTCCTACCTCTATTTTGTGACGTGCACCAGTCCCTCCTGTTGCAAAGCACCCCCACAACATGATGCTGCCACCCCCGTGCTTCACGGTTGGGATGGCGTTCTTCGGCTTGCAAGCCTCCCCCTTTATCCTCCAAACATAACGAATGTCATTATGGTCAAACAGTTCTATTTTTGTTTCATCAGACCAGAGGACATTTTTCCAAAAAGTAAGATCTTTGTCCCCATGTGCAGTTGCAAACCGTCGTCTGGCTGTTTTATGGCGGCTTTGGAGCAGTAGCTTCTTCCTTGCTGAGCTGCCTTTCAGGTTATGTCGATATAGGACTTTTTTTACTGTGGATTTAGATACTTTTGTACCTGTTTCCTCAAGGATATTGACAAGGTCCTTTGCTGTTGTTCTGGGATTTATTTGCACTTTTCGCACCAAAGTACGTTCATCTCCAGGAGACAGAACGTCCCTCCTTCCTGAACGGTATGATGGATGCGTGGTCCCATGGTGTTTATACTTCCGTGCTATTGTTTGTACAGATGAACGTGGTACCTTCAGGCGTTTGGAAATTGCTCCCAAGGATGAACCAGACTTGTGGAAGTCTACAATTTTTTTCTGAGGTCTTGGCTGATTTCTTTTGATTTTCCCATGATGTCAAGCAAAGAGGCACTGAGTTTGAAGGTAGGCCTTGAAATACATCCACAGGTACACCTCCAATTGACTCAAATGATGTAAATTTGCCTATCAGAAGCTTCTAAAGCCATGACGTCATTTTCTGGAATTTTCCAAGCTCTTTAAAGGCACAGTCAACTTAGTGTAGCTCAACTTCTGACCCACTGGAATTATGATACCGTGAATTATAAGTGAAATAATCTGTCTTTAAACAATTGTGGGAAAAATTACTTGTGTCATGCACAAAGTAGATGTCCTAACCGACTTGCCAAAACTACAGTTTGTTAACAAGAAATTTGTGGAGTGGTTGAAAAACGAGTTTTAATGACTCCAACCTAAGTAATGACTCTAACCTATGTTAAATTCTGACTTCAACTGTATAAAGCGATTCTAACATATTTTTACGTTCAACATGCCCTTCCACTTGTAACTTCCCCTCTATTTCTGATGCTCGGTTTCTTAGGTGTCATATTATTATTAGTTAATAAAGTGAAATCATCACAGTTTTTCTCTACTTTTTACTTTTCCTACCATTTTCCTGGCAACTAATGCTGCATCAGCGATTATCAAAGCTTAATGAATTTAGATTAAAAAATATATATATATTTTGCCCAGAGAGAAATTTATCCTGTGAGGGGAAGAAAATCTGTCAGAGGAGGAACTTTGCATGCACACACACCTCATTAAAAATGTTAAACATTTACACACACACACACACACACACACACACACACACACACACACACCGATATCCACAAGTCCTCCCTTGCCATATTTGTCTATCACAAAATGAAGTTATCAATCCCTTCTCTTTCTGTCAATGCAAAAACTCACACTGGGAGAACAAAACATTATGAACACCTTCCTAATATTGAGTTGCACCCCCTTTTGCCCTCAGAACATCCTCAATTTGTCTGGTCATGGACTCTACAAGGTGTCGAAAACGTTCCACAGGGATGCTGGCCCATGTTCACCATCCTTTGGGTGGTGGACCATTCTTGATACACACAAGAAACTGTTGAGTGAGAAAAACCCTGCAGCGTTGCAGTTCTTGACACACTCAAACCGGTGCACCATGCACCCCATTCAAAGGCACTTAAATATTTTGTCTTGCCCATTCACCCTCTGAATGGCACACATACACAATCCATGTCTCAGTTGTCTCAAGGCTTAAAAATCCTTGTTTTACCTGTCTCCTCCCCTTCATCTACACTGATTGAAGTGGATTTAACAAGTGACATCAATAAGGGATTGTAGCCTGGATTTACCTGGTCAGTCTATGTCATGGAAAGAGCAGGTGTTCCTAATGTTTGTATACTCAGTGAATATAACCTACAATGTTGTTCACAATCTATTACCCTCCAATGATTGGTTTAAACGGCTCCCTTAGCTCCTCCCCTCTCAATCATCTCTGTTCAGTGTGAGAAAAAAGTTGAGGTGATTAAGAATGGGTCAGGTTTAGATGCATATCCCTCGTTCTCTCTCTCTTGGAGGCTGGATAATTAGGGGTCCATAATATTTTGCTGAGAGAGCACCTTGTCCTCTCCCCTGTTTATAACATCATCAAAGTTGTGCCTCTGGGGGCCCCCAGCTTCGTTAATAATTTAGTTGTGCGCTGCCTGGTTTTAACAGGAAGCCCTTACTTATTGAGTTTGTAAACCATGTGGTGATTTACGAGAACACCTTGCGTGCATCATGCTCATTAAATAAAACTCTGAGGTAAACAGGACTGTCTTCTTTATTATTTATTTTCTCCTTCTGTCTCTCTCTCGCTCTCTCTGTCTCTCTCCCCCTCTCTCTCTATCTGTCTTACTCCTCTCTCTCTCTGTCTCTCTCCCCCTCTCTCTCTATCTGTCTTACTCCTCTATCTGTCTCTCCCCCTCTCTCTCTATCTGTCTTACTCCTCTCTCTCTCTGTCTCTCTCCCTCTCTCTCTCTATCTGTCTTACTCCTCTCTCTCTCTGTCTCTCTCCCCCTCTCTCTCTATCTGTCTTACTCCTCTCTCTCTCGTTCTCTCTCACTCTCTTTACAGGGTGACTGAGCTGAGTGAGTTTGGAGTTGGGGAGAGTTATTGTGTGAGGTGACGGCACAGAGAGCTAGACCTGTCTGTCTGTCTGTCTGTCGGTCTGTCTGTCGGCCTGTCGGTCTGTCGGTCTGTCTGTCGGCCTGTCGGTCTGTCGGTCTGTCTGTCTGTCTACCTGCCTGTATGTTGGTCTGTCTGCCTGACGGCCTGTCGGCCGGTCTGTCTGTCTGCCTGTCTGTCGGTCTTTCTGTCTGCCTGTCGCTAGCTGCTTCCAGATGGGCAGAGGGTAAGTACTTCATGCTCAGATGGAAGTCAAAGCACCGCTGCCCTGACCTTCAACACGCCACTTTATGGACCAATTAAGCTATTGGAATTGATTGTAATATGCCTTGGCTTCTTGGCTGGTCATGGTGGGGAGAAGCAGGGTGCTGGATGAATTGAATAATTTCTACACCTAGAGAATTTATGGCTTAGAGGAAGTTGAACACTGTGTGTGGGATTGGTGTGTGTGGAGAAGGGCGGGGGGGTAGTGTAGTGTGGGAGGGGAGGGAAGGGCGAGGGGTAGTGTAGTGTGGGAGGGGAGGGAAGGGCGAGGGGGTAGTGTAGTGTGGTGGAGAAGGGAAGGGGGGTAGTGTAGTGGGGGAGGGCAGGGCGAGGGGGTAGTGTAGTGTGGTGGAGAAGGGAAGGGGGGTAGTGTAGTGGGGGAGGGGAGGGAAGGGCAGGGGGTAGTGTAGTGTAATGGGGGAGGGTGGGGGGGTAGTGTAGTGGGGGAGGGGAGGGAAGGGCAGGGGGTAGTGTAGTGGGGGAGGGTGGGGGGGTAGTGTAGTGGGGGAGGGGAGGGAAGGGCAGGGGGTAGTGTAGTGTAGTGGGGGAGGGTGGGGGGGTAGTGTAGTGGGGGAGGGGAGGGAAGGGTAGGGGGTAGTGTAGTGGGGGAGGGTGGGGGGGGTAGTGTAGTGGGGGAGGGGAGGGAAGGGCAGGGGGTAGTGTAGTGGGGGAGGGCGGGGGGGTAGTGTAGTGGGGGAGGGCAGGGCGAGGGGGTAGTGTAGTGGGGGAGGGGAGGGAAGGGCAGGGGGTAGTGTAGTGTAGTGGGGGAGGGTGGGGGGGTAGTGTAGTGGGGGAGGGGAGGGAAGGGCAGGGGGTAGTGTAGTGTAGTGGGGGAGGGTGGGGGGGTAGTGTAGTGGGGGAGGGGAGGGAAGGGCGGGGGTAGTGTAGTGGGGAAGGGGAGGGAAGGGCGGGGGGGTAGTGTAGTGGGGGAGGGGAGGGAAGGGCGGGGGGGTAGTGTAGTGGGGGAGGGGAGGGAAGGGCGGGGGGGTAGTGTAGTGGGGGAGGGAAGGGCGGGGGGGTAGTGTAGTGGGGGAGGGTGGGCGGGGGGTAGTGTAGTGTGGTGGAGAAGCGCGGGGGGGTAGTGTAGTGTAGTGGGGGAGGGTGGGGGGTAGTGTAGTGTAGTGGGGGAGGGTGGGGGGTAGTGTAGTGGGGGAGGGAAGGGCGGGGGGTAGTGTAGTGTGTTGGGAAGGGCGGGGGGTAGTGTAGTGTGTTGGGAAGGGCGGTGGGTAGTGTAGTGTGGTGGGGGAGGGCGGGGGGCAGTAGTGTGTTGGGGAACCCTCCAGTTCCAAATTGATCCCCCTCCAGAGTACAGCCCTCGGTGTAACGCTCATTCCTTCGACGATAAATGCAAATCCGACCATCACCCCTGGTGAGACAAAACTGCAACTCATCAGTGAAGAGCACTTTTTGCCAGTCCTGTCTGGTCCAGCGGCGGTGGGTTCGTGCCCATAGGTGACGTTGTTGCCGGTGATGTCTGGTGAGGACCTGCCTTACAACAGGCCTACAAGCCCTCAGTCCAGCCTCTCTCAGCCTATTGCGGACAGTCTGAGCACTGATGGAGGGATTGTGCGTTCCTGGTGTAACTCAGGCAGTTGTTGTTGCCATCCTGTACCTGTCCTGCAGGTGTGATGTTCGGATGTACCGATCACGTGATCTGCCACTGCGAGGACGATCACCTGTCCGTCCTGTCTCCCTGTAGCGCTGTCTTAGGCGTCTCACAGTACGAACATTGCAATTTATTGCCCTGGCCACATCTGCAGTCCTCATGCCTCCTTGCAACATGCTTAAGACACATTCACCCAGATGAGCAGGGACCCTGGGCATCTTTCTTTTGGTGTTTTTCAGAGTCAGTAGAAAGGCCTCTTTAGTGTCCTAAGTTTTCATAACTGTGACCTTTAATTGCCTACCGTCTATAAGCTCTTAGTGTCTTAACGACCGTTCAACAGGTGCATGTCCATTAATTGTTTATTGTTCAATGAACAAGCATGGTAAAAAGTTTTTAAACCATATACAATGAAGATCTTTGAAGTTATTTGGATTTTAACGAATTATCTTTGAAAGACAGGGTCCTGAAAAAGGGAAGTTTCTTTTTTTGCTGAGTTTATTTAGCAGATGTTATTGCGGGTGTAGCGAAACGCTTGTGTTACTAGCTCCAACACTGCACTAGTATCTACAATTCACAACAATACACACAAATCTAAAAGTAAAATAATGGAATTAAGTAATATATAAATATTAGATTGAGCAGTGGCATTAACTAAAATACAGTAGAATAGAATACAGTATATACATATGAGATGAGTAAAGCAGTGTGTAAACATCATTAAAGTGACTAGTGTTCCACTTTTAAAGTGGTCAGTGATTCCAAGTCTATGTGTATATGGCAGCAGCCTCTAAGGTGCGGGTTCCTGTCACGTCCTGACCATAGAAAGCTGTTATTTTCTATGGTAGAGTAGGTCAGGGCGTGACAGTTTTTTTTTCTAGTTTAGATTTTCTATGTTGTGATGTTCTAGTTTTGTATTTCTATGTTGGGTTTTTGTTTGGGATAATCTCCAATTAGAGGCAGCTGGTCATCGTTGTCTCTAATTGGAGATCATACTTAAGTAGGTGTTTTCCCACCTGAGTTTGTGGGAGATTGTTTTTGAGTAGTGTATGTTAACTCTTCGTCACGGTTTGTTGTTCTTGTTGTTTATTCAGTTTATTTTGTATGTATTGCATAGTTTCACAGTTCAATAAAATATGTGGAACGATAATCACGCTGCACTTTGGTCCGCTTCATCCTACGACAACCGTGACAGTTCCGTAACCGGGGGGAAGCAGAGCTAGTGATGGCTATTTAACAGTCTGATGGCCTTGAGATAGAAACTGTTTTTCAGTCTCTTGGGCCCAGGTTGATGCACCTGTACTGACCTCACCTTCTGGATGATAGCGGGGTGATCAGGCCGTGGCTCGTGTAGTTGATGGCTACGCAGTCATGGGTGTACAGGGGATACAGTAGGGGGCTGAGCACACACCCTTGTGGGGCTCTGTGTTGAGGATCAGCGAAGTGGGGTGGCCCACCACCTAGGGGTAGTCCGTAAGGAAGTCCAGGACCCAGTTGTACAGGGCGGGGTTCAGACCCAGGACCCCGAGCTTAATGATGAGCTTGGAGGGTACTATGGTGTTGAATGCTGAGCTATAGTCAATGAACAGAGTTCTTACATAGGTACTCCTCTTGTCCAGATGGGATAGGGCAGTGTGCAGTGCGATGGTGATTGCATCGTCTGTGGATCTATTGGGGTGGTAAATGTCATTAGGGAGGACAGAAGACAGAGGACAGGTCAGTATGTTGTCCACCCATAGTCATTAGGGAATGCGGAGGGCAGAGGACAGGTAAGTGTGTTGTCCACCCATAGTCATTATGGAAGACAGAGGACGGAGGACAGGTCAGAATGTTGCCCACCCATAGTCATTAGGGAGGACAGAGGATAAGTAAGTATGTTGTCCACCCATAGTCATTAGGGAGGACAGAGGACAGGTCAGTATGTTGTCCACCCATAGTCATTAGGTTGAACAGAGGACAGGTCAGCATGTTGTCCACACATAGCCATTGCTCCACTCTCAGACTTTGACAGACACCTCTCACCACGGCTTTCCAGGGGTCAGCAGGGGTCAGCAGGCCAAACTAAAGAGGGTCACTGAGAAACAAGAGTCAATCCTCTAATGAACTATGGGAGAAGAGGAAGGGGAGGGAAGAGGAGAGAAAGAGGGTGTCTTTCCATCTCTCTTTTACTGTCTCTCTCTGTCTCTCTCCCTCTCTCTCTCACTCTGTCTCTCTCTCACTCTTACTCTCACTCTGTCTCTCTCTCACTCTCACTCTCTCTCTCTGTTTTTCACTCAATTAATTTCAATTCAATTTCAATTTAAGAGATCCAGAGAAGTCTCTCTCCAAATTAACACAGGAATGTACTTTTGTCTCCATATACTTTTTCCCGCTGAAACTCTAACATGTTCTAAAGCAAATACTGGAAAAATATCCTAACAGAGAATGTGGGGAATGGTCAGAAAAGAGCTAAAGAATAATAATGTCATATGGGTTGTTATTTTGTGATGTCATTAAAAGTGTTATAAAGGAAATACTGTAACTTGATAAGTATATACACTACATGCACGAAGTCTCCATCCTTAAGGTTGTATATGAAATATGAAAAATTATTAAAGTTGTTAAGATAGGAATGTGATTTTAGGAGTCATAAGAGATAATTTGTCTCCTATAAACTTTGCACAGTAAGTAGCTACGCCCAGAGTGAGGTCAGACAGCATGTCAACCTGACGGAACCGTCCCTTTTGATCGGAGTGCATAAAAAAGATTGGTAAAAAATGTACATTCAGACCAAAAAGACGTTTTAGCTTCAGCTCATGTCCGAAGTGGTTCAAACTCTGAATATCAACAGGAGGTGGAGGCGAGAAGCTCACCTCCCAAGACAATCACTGGTACGGCTGATTAGCTGTCCTAAGTCAAATATCTAGAAAAGCAAATTTAAGTGGAACCATTCTACTATTTTTCAAATCATCCTATTCTACTACTCTTCTCAAATCACCGTATTTTACAACTCACCTCACCAATGGGAACCGTCGACATTGCTGGCTAGCCTATCTTCCAAGGAGCATCTTCCAGAGTGAACAACAGTAGAAGATGGGAAAGGTGGACCCCTTTAGGACAATCAGAGCCTGACAAGCATGCCGCTGAAAGGCCCACAGCCTTCCTAAGAAGGCCTGGTTCCGACAGAGATAAACGGCGAACGAAGGCATTCACACGTAAATACATTCATGATTTCTTACTCCAAACAGGTGGCAGTTCATGTGCAAAGTATATGATTACTGTGAGAATAGTTTCTATTTTCCCTCCCTCTTCATCTTCTTCATAACAAACTGCTATATGTTGTGTCAGTCTGCTAGGGACCTTTTTCTCATGTATTGAGTGTGCATGTTATCCTGTTTTATCATGTAGTTAGCTAGTAAATAAATAATTAAACCAATTTGTGTAGTACTGAATCATAAGTAAGGCTGGGGTTTTTGCAGATGCAGGAGGTTACAACTGTTCAAAATAATGATACGATATGAGGCTATGATTAATACGTTGACTGTTTTATGGATGTGATAGGTAAAGACTGTTAGAGTTTAATTTGGGAGATGGTAACTCTTTAAACAACCGTTCTCGTGGTGCCCCAAATTCCTAGTGAGTTAATTGTAACAATTAAACATAGTGTGTTGATTCGATAAATAGCAGTCGTCAGATTGATGAAAGTAAAGTCACAACACTGTGTATTCTCTGTTTAGGGCCAAATAGCATTGTAGTTTGCTCAGTATTTTGGAAATTCATTCCAATGTTTCAAGTAATTATCTTTTTGTTTTCTCATGATTTGGTTTTGGTCTAACTGTGTTGCTGTCCTGCTTGCTTAGGGGGCTCTTCTCCAGGTTAATTTCTCTGTAGGTGATGGATTTTTTATGGAAGGTTTGGGAATCGCTTCTTTTTAGGTAGTTGTAGAATTTAACAGCCCTTTTCTGGATTTTGATAATTAGCGGGTTTTGGACTTTTATTAATTGGTTATTTGGTGTTTTACGTTGTTCACGGAGGATATTTTTGCAGAATTCTGCATGCAGAGTCTCAATTTGGAGTTTGTCCCATTTTGTGAATTCTTGATTGGTGAGTGGACCCCAGACCTCACAACCATAAAGGGCAATGGGTACTATCACTGATTCAAGCGATTTTAGCCAGATGCTAATTGGTATGTCAAATTTTATGTTCCTTTTGATGGCGTAGAAGCCCATTCTTGCCTTGTCTCTCAGGTCGTTCACAGCTTTATGGAAGTTACCTGTGGCGATGATGTTTAGGCCAAGGTATGTATCATTTTTTGTGTGCTCTAGGGCAACACTGTCTAGATGGAATTTGTATTCGTGGTCCTGGCAACTGGAATTTTTTTTGAACACCATTATTTTTGTCTAACTGAGATTTAATGTCAGGGCCCAGGTCTGACAGAATCTATGCAGAAGATCTAGGTGCTTCTGTAATCCCTCCTTGGTTGGGGACAGAAGATCCAGATCATCAGCAAACAGTAGACATTTGACTTCAGATTGTAGTAGGGTGAGGCCAGGTGCTGCAGACTGTTCTAGTGCCCTCGCCAAATCATTGATATATATGTTGAAGCGGGTGGGCCTTCAGCTGCATCCCTGTCTCACCCTGCGGCCCTGTGGAAAGAAATGTGTGTGTTTTTTGCCAATTCTAACCGAACACTTGTTTGTTTACATGGATTTCATGATGTCGTTTGTTTTTCCCCCAACACCACTTTCCATCAATTTGTATAGCAGACCTTCATGCCAAATTGAGTCAAAAGCTTTTTTTGAATCAACAAAGCAGGAGAAGACTTTGCCTTTGTTTTGGTTTGTTTGTTTGTCAATTAGGGTGTGCAGGGTGAGTACGTGGTCTGTCGTACGGTAATTTGGTAAAAATCTGACATTTGATCATTACATTGTTTTTGCAGAGGAAATATAAGTCTACAAGTCTGCTGTTAATGATGATGCAGAGGATTTTCCCAAGGTTGCTGTTGACGCATATCCCCTGGTAGTTATTGGGGTGAAATTTGTCTCCGCTTTTGTGGATTGGGGAGATCCAAATATTGGGGAAGATGCCAGAGCAGAGGATGATGTTAAAGAGTGTAAGTATAGCCAATTAGAATTTGTGGTCTATTTAATGTATCATTTCATTTAGGATACCATCAACCTCACAGGCCTTTTTGGGTTGGAGGGTTTGTATTTTGTCCTGTAGCTCATTCAATGTAATTGGAGAATCCAGTGAGTTCTGGTAGTCTTTAATAGTTGATTCTAAGATTTGTATTTGATAATGTATATGTTTCTGCTGTTTGTTCTTTGTCATAGAGCCAAAATGATTGGAGAAGTGGTTTATCCATACATCTCTGTTTTGGATAGATAATTCTTCATGTTGTTGTTTGTTTAGAGTTTTCCACTTTTCCCAGAAGTGGTTATATTCTATGGATTCTTCGATTACATTGAGCTGATTTCTGACATGCTGTTCCTTCTTTTTCCGTAGTGTATTTCTGTATTGTTTTAGTGATTCACCATAGTGAAGGTGTAGGATCAGGTTTTCTGTATTGTTTTAGTGACTCAACATAGTGAAGGTGTAGGCACAGGTTTTCTGGGTCTCTATCGTTTTGGTTGTATAGGTTTCTCAATTTCTTTCTTAGGTTTTTGCATTCTTCATCTAACCATTTGTCATTGTTGTTCATTTGTCTGCTTGAAATATTTGTCTGCTTGAAATGTTTAGATTTGATAGGGAAGCTGAGAGGTCAAGTTTTTTTTCTTCACCTTTATTTAACCAGGTAGGCCAGTTGAGAACAAGTTCTCATTTACAACTGCAACCTGGCCAAGATAAAGCAAAGCAATGCGTCACAAACAACAACACAGAGTTACACATGGAATAAACAAACATACAATCAATAATACAATAGAAAAAATCTATATACAGTGTGTGCAAATGAGGTAGGATAAGGGAGGCTAGGCAATAAATAGGCCATAGTGGCAAAATATTTACAACATGGCAATTAAACACTGGAGTGATAGATGTGCAGAAGATAAATGTGCAAGTAGAGATACTGGGGTGCAAAGGAGAAAAATAAATAACAGTATGGGGATGAGGTAGTTGGATGGGCTATTTACAGATGGGCTTTATACAGGTGCAGTGATCTGCGAGCTGCTCTGACAGCTGGTGCTTAAAGTTAGTGAGGGAGATATGAGTCTCCAGCTTCAGTGATTTTTGCAGTTCGTTCCAGTCATTGGCAGCAGAGAACTGGAAGGAAAGGCGGCCAAAGGAGGTGTTGGCTTTGGGGATGAGCAGTGAAATATACCTGCTGGAGCGTGTGCTATGGTGACCAGTGAGCTGAGATAAGACGGAGCTTTACCTAGCAAAGACTGATAGATGACCTGGAGCCAGTGGGTTTGGCGACGAACATGTAGTGAGGACCAGCCAACTAGAGCATACAGGTCGCAGTGGTGGGTAGTATATGGGGCTTTGGTGACAAAACGGATGGCACTGTGATAGACTGCATCCAATTTGCTGAGTAGAGTATTGGAGGCTATTTTGTAAATGGAATCGCCGAAGTCAAGGATCAGTAGGATAGTCAGTTTTACAAGGGTATGTTGGGCAGCATGAGTGAAGGAGGCTTTGTTGCAAGAAAGGAAGCCAATTCTAGATTTAACTTTGGATTGGAGATGCTTAATATGAGTCTGGAAGGAGAGTTTACAGTCTAACCAGACACCTAGGTATTTATAGTTGTCCACATATTCTAAGTCAGAACCGTCCAGAGTAGTGATGCTAGGCGGGTGGGAGGATTAGGGCAGCTTATTGGTTTGTTTTGCTAGCATTTAAGAGCAGTTGGAGGCCACAGATGGAGTGTTGTATGGCGTTGAAGCTCTTTTGGAGGTTTGTTAATTAATACAGTGTCCAAAGAAAGGCCAGACGTATACAGCATGGTGTCGTCTGCGTAAAGGTGGATCAAAGAATCACCCGCAGCAAGAGTGACATCATTGATATATACAGAGAAAAGACTCGGCCCGAGAATTGAACCCTGTGGCACCCCTATAGAGACTGCCAGAGGCCCTGACAAGAGACCCTCTGATTTGACACACTGAACTCTATCTGAGAAGTAATTGGTGAACCAGACGAGGCAGTCATTAGAGAAACCAAGGCTGTTGAGTCTGCCGATAAGAATACGGTGATTGACAGGGTGGAAAGCCTTGGCCAGGTCAATGAAGACGGCTGCACAGTACTGTCTTTTATTGATGGCGGTTATGATATCGTTTAGGATTCTTGAGCGTGGCTGAGATGCACCCGTGACCAGCTTGGAAACCAGATTGCATAGCGGAGAAGGTACGGTGGGATTCGAAATGGTCGGTGATCTGTTTTTTCACATGGCTTTCGAACACTTTAGAAAGGCAGGGCAGGATGGATATATATAGGTCTATAACAGTTTGGGTCTAGAGTGTCTCCCCTTTGAAGAGGGGGATGACCGTGGCCGCTTTCCAATCTTTAGGAATCTCAGACGATACAAAAGAGAGGTTGAACAGACTAGTAATAGGGGTTGCAGCAATGGCGGCAGATAATTTTAGAAAGAGAGGGTCCAGATTGTCTAGCCCAGCTGATTTGTAGGGATCCAGATTTTGGAGCTCTTTCAGAACATCAGCTGTCTGGATTTGGGTGAAAGAGAAGTGGGGGGGGGGGCTTGGGCCAATTTATGCGGGGGGTGCAGAGCTGTTGGCCGGGGTTGGGGTAGCCAGGTGGAAAGCATGGCCAGCCGTAGAAAAACGCTAATTGAAATTCTCGATTATCGTGGCTTTATCAGTGGTGGCAGTGTTTCCTAATCTCTGTGCAGTGGGCAGCTGGGAGGAGGTACTCTTATTCTCCATGGACTTTTCAGTGTCCCAAAACTTTTTGTAATTACTGATGCAGGATGCAAATTTCTGTTTGAAAAAGCTAGCCTTTGCTTTCCTAACTGACTGTTTGTATTGGTTCCTGACTTCCCTGAAAAGTTGCATATCGCGGGGACTATTCGATGCTAGTGCAGTACTCCACAGGGTGTTTTTGTGCTGGTCAATGGCAGTCAAGTCTGGAGTGAAACAAGGGCTATATCTGTTCTTAGTTCTCCATTTTTTGAAAGGGGCATGCTTATTTAAGATGGTGAGGAAAGCCCTTTTAAAGAACAACCAGGCGTCCGCTACTGACGGGATGAGGTCAATATCCTTCCAGGTCAATATCCTTCCAGAAGTGTTTTAGGGTGTCTTTGACAGTGATGAGGGGTGGTTGTTTGACTGCGGACCCATAACGGACGCAGGCAATGAAAACAGCAGAGGTGTATTTAGAAGGGAAGTTGGTCAAGATGATATCTAAGAGGGTGCCCATGTTTACGGATTTGAGGTTGTACCTGGTAGGTTCCTTGATAATTTGTGTGAGATTGAGGGCATCTAGCTTAGATTGTAGGACGGCCGGGGTGTTAAGCATATCCAATTTAGGTCACCTAGCAGTACGAACTCTGACAATAGATGGAGTGCAATCAATTCACATATGGTGTCCAGGGCACAGCTGGGAGCTGAGGGGGGTCTATAACAAGCGGCAACAGTGAGGGACTTATTTCTGGAGAGATGGATCTTTAAAAGTAGAAGCTCAAACTGTTATTTGTAGACCTGAATAGTATGACCGAACTCTGCAGGCTATCTCTACAGTAGATTCCAAATCCTCCCCCTTTAGCAGTTCTGTCTTGATGGAAAATGTTGTAATTGGGGATGGAAATTTCTGCATTTTTAGGGAGGAGGCTTCTGATGTTAACATGCATGATCCCAAGGCTTTTACGGTTGCAGAAGTCAACAAATGAGAGCACCTGGGGACACACAGGGCCTGGGTTAACCTCTACATCACCAGAGGAACAGAGGAGAAGTAGGATGAGGGTACGGCTAAAGGCTATATGAACTGGTCGTCTAGTGCTTTGGGAACAGAGAATAAAAGGAGCAGATTTCTGGGCGTGTAGGATCGATTCAGGGCAAAGTGTACAGACAAGGGTATGGTAGGGTGTGAGTACAGTGGGGGTAAACCTAGGCATTGAGTGACGATGGGAGAGGTTGTATCTCTGGAGGCGCCAGTCAAGCTAGGTGCGGTCTCCGCATGTGTAGGGTGTGGGACAAGGGTGCTATCTGAGACATGTTGAGCAGGATTAGGGGCTCCGCAGTAAAATAAAACAATGACAGCTGCCCTAAACAACAATATACAAGGCATATTGACATTAGAGAAAGGCATAAAGCAATCACAGGTGTTGATAGGGAGAGATAAGACAACAACGGGTGAGACAACAATGGGTAAACAGCTAGGACAACAACAACGTGTAAATGGCAATGAATGGGCAGAGAGGGTCAGTTAGTTACACACAGACCCTGAGTTTGAGACTGAGGCTGACAGATAAACAAAATGAAGTACCGTGTTAATGAACAGTCCAGCAGGCATCAGCTGTGTAGCCGAGTGATCATAGGGTCCAATGGGCAGCAATAGGGAGCCGTTCGGTAGTCGATTACTACACTAGGCCAGCGGGAGACACAGCGTTCAGGAAGCTAGCTGGCCAGGGCTAGCAGATGGATCATCACCAACATCCACGACGCAGAGGCCGGTTGAGAGCACATCAGCCAAATTACGTCAGCAGATCAGTAATGATGGATCGGCGGGGCTCCGTGACAACAAAGGGTCCAGGCCAACTGGCAAGAGAGGTATTATAGTTGGTGTACTTCGTTTGCTAGCCGGGAGATGGGCCTAGCTTGAGGCTAGCTCGAGGCTAACTGGTGCATGCTTCTGGACAAGGGCGTTAGCCACAGTAGCCACTCGGTAGCAGCTAGCTAACTGCGAAGATCCGGTGTAATGGTCCAGAGCTTGCAGGCAGGAATCCAGGGATGTAGTGGGGAAAAAAGCAGTCCGATATGCTCAGGGCTGATATCGCGCTGTGCAGACTGGCAGGTATTTTCCGGGCTATCCGGGCTAAAGCGGCAGGTGTCCGAGCTAAAGGTAAAGACCACTAGCAGTGGCTAACAATGACTAAATAGCTGGTAGCTAATTAGTTGTCTAGCTTCTGATGGCTAGCTGCTGATGGAACTTCCAGTTATAAGGTCTAAAATATAGCAGATCCATACCACATTGGGTGAGGCGGGATGCAGGAAGGTATTTTTAATTCAATAATGGAAAAAAGAGATTGAAATATAATGAAATGTATACAACAATAAAAAAACGAAAAAGACTGAATATTTACAGTTGACGACGGAAGTTCACTTGGGTTGGAGTTTTAAAACAATTTTTTCAAGCACTCCACAAATTTCTTGTTAACAAACTATAGTTTTGGCAAGTCAGATAGGACATCTACTTTTGTGCAAGATACAAGTAATTTTTCCAACAATTGTTTATGGACAGATTATTTCACTTATAATTCACTGTATCACAATTCCAGTGGGCCATAAGTTTACATACACTAAGTTGACTGTGCTTTTAAATAGCTTGGAAAATTCCAGAAAATGATGTCATGGATTTAGAAGCTTCTGATAGGCTAATCTACATCATTTTAGTCAATTGGAGGTGTACCTGTGGATGTATTTCAAGGCCTACCTTCAAACTCAGTGCCTCTTTGCTTGACATCATGGGAAAATCAAAAGAAATCAGCCAAGACCTCAGAAAGAAATTGCTCCCAAGACCTCCACAAGTCTGGTTCATCCTTGGGAGCAATTTCCAAACACCTGAAAGTACCACATTCATCTGTACAAACAATAGTACGCAAGTATAAACACCATGGGACCACGCAGCCATCATACCGCTCAGGAAGGAGACACGATTTGTCTCCTGGAGATGAATGTACTTTGGTGCGAAAAGTGCAAATCAATCCCAGAACAACAGCAAAGGACCTTTTGAAGATGCAGGAGGAAACAGGGAAAAAAGTATCTATTTCCACAGTAAAACGAGTCTTATATCAACACAACATGAAAGGCCGCTCAGCAAGGAAGAAGACACTGCTCCAAAGCCGCCATAAAAAAAGAGAGATTATGGTTAACAGCCAGACGATGGTTTGCAACTGCACATTGGACAAAGATCGTACTTTTTGGAGAAATGTCCTCTGGTCTGATGAAACAAAAATAGAATTGTTTGGCCAAGATGACCATCGTTATGCTTGGAGGATGAAGTTGGATGCTTGCAAGCCGAAGAGCACTATCCCAACTATGAAGCACAGGGGTGACAGCATCATGTTGTGGGGGTGTTTTGCTGCAGGAGGGACTGGTGCACTTCACAAAATAGATGGCATCATGAGGTAAAGCTTGGTTTCAAATGGGTCTTCCAAATGGACAATGACTCCAAGCATACTTCCAAAGTTGTGGCAAAATAGCTTAAAATGTCAAGGTATTGGAGTGGCCATTACATTTTAGTCATTTAGCAGACACTCTTATCCAGAGCGACTTACAGTAGTGAATGCATACATTTCATACATTTTTTTCCTGTGCTGGCCCCCTGTGGGAATCGAACCCACAACCCTGATATTGCAAACACCATGCTCTACAAACTGAGCTACAGGGAAGGCTAGCATAGCCCTGACCTCAATCCTATAGAAAATTTGTGGGCAGAACTGAAAAAGCGTGTGCGAGCAAGGAGGCCTAAAAACCTGACTCAGTTTCACCAGCTCTGTCAGGAGGAATAGGCCAAAATTCACCCAACTTATTGTGGGAAGGTTGTGGAAGGCTCCCCGAAACGTTTCACCCAAGTTAAACAATTTAAAGGCAATGCCACCAAATACTAATTGACTGTATGTAAACTTCTGACCCACTGGGAATGTGATGAAAGAAATAAAAGCTGAAATAAATCATTCTCTCTACAATTATTCTGACATTTCACATTATTAAAATAAAGTGGTGATCCTAACTGACCTAAGACAGGGAAGTTTTACTACGGTTAAATGTCAGGAATTGTGAAAAACCGAGTTTAAATGTATTTGGCTAAGGTGGATGTAAACTTCCGACTTCAACTGTACAAGGGACAAAAACAAACACGTCTTACAGCTGCACCATCTTGGAAGAACTAGCCCCCAGTTAACACAAATTACTCTTCCTTTAAAACATTGGTTTACATGACATTTCCATTTGGAATCAACCACTATGCCTCTTGCAGAAGACATCCCCCAAAAATGTGAAATGCAAACACATTATCTACACATATGATACATTTTCTGCTAAACACACAGCTCTTTGGTAGGTCAGATGCCTTTTCTCTGAAGAGGTCATGAAAACTCCACTTTCTCTGCGCTCCCTCTATCCTTCCCTCCCCCTCTCTCTCTCACCTCCCTCTATCTCCCACTCTCTCCCTCCCTCTCTCTCTCCCACCTCCCTCTTTCTCTTTGTGGATTTAGGGTGTCAGTCTAATGTGTTTTACAGTTTTAAAGAGATTATGCTTTGGGATTACTAACTAAGCAGAGAGGGCCTCGGAAAGGTAAAAAAAAAAAAAAAGTCCTTTGATGTCCCCAAGCCTAAACAACACCTGGGGCAAACCTGAGTTGGAAGGGCCTTTTTTTGTTATTCAGAGACACGGCCCTTAATTGTGGTCTACGGCTCAGTGGGAGAAGGTCTCTGTGTGTGTGTGTGTGTGTGTGTGTGTGTGTGTGTGTGTGTGTGTGTGTGTGTGTGTGTGTGTGTGTGTGTGTGTGTGTGTGTGTACATGTGTCTATGTGTGTGTATGTGTAAAACAGAGGTAACATTTAAGTGACTCTGGCAGGGGTCACACAGGCCTCCTGCTTAACATACATAAATAACTGCCAGATTCAAATCAGATATTCCAACCTGATAAATCACTGACAAACCAGGTTAATCATCAGTGTTCTTTAGGCCTACTTCTACTTGCGAAGGTCCGCTACTTAATTATTTATCGTTAAGGGACACACTCTTTTCCCTGCATTTCACCAGGTGGGAGGTGCTATACCTCACGGTGGGCGGTGCTATACCTCACGGTGGGCGGTGCTATACCTCAAGGTGGGAGGTGCTATACCTCACGGTGGGTGGTGCTATACCTTACGGTGGGCGGTGCTATACCTCACGGTGGGCGGTGCTATACCTCACGGTGGGCGGTGCTATACCTCACGGTGGGCGGTGCTATACCTCACGGTGGGCGGTGCTATACCTCACGGTGGGCGTGGGTTTCAAAGTGAAAGGGCTATCCGATGCACGTCCACATTCACCCGAGAACCTGGGTACCAGTCGTTTTGCTAACATTCTACTCCTTGCCACTCCTGTCGTTCCTGGTCATTTCCCAGAGTTTTTGGCAAATGACACGCAGTACAAGGAGTGTAATGAAATAGCCACTCCGCCTGGGATCTCATTCCTAAGTTAAGCTATAGTGGGTTTAAACTTTATAGTAGTACATCATTTAGCTTTATTTAAACTAACAACAGCTAGCTACTCTACTAAGGCTGGACCAGTTTCCCCCAAAAGTGAACGATGTGTAAAGTCAAGTTTTGCTTGCTAGCCAACCAACAACGTCAATGCTGCTACCAAGCCAATCTATTAAGCTCACCCGAATTAAATATTTGACACCAATCATGACTAGATTTAATTTTAGTGTGACTGGTTAGTCAACATGCAATAATACCTATATAATGTCAATCACTGAGATGAATTATTTGCATTGCTGGCTTCACTAAAAACGTTCATTCTGATCGATTTTGGATGTCCTTGGTCTTATATATTTGTTGGAGTGCCTTTACACAAGGCCAACTACCATCCTGTGCTGGAGTCATACTAACTCACTCAGTATCATTACTATACACAAGGCCAACTACCATCCTGTGCTGGAGACATACTTACTCACTCAGTATCATTACTATACATGAGGTCAACCACCATATTATGCTGGAGTCATACTTACTCACTCAGTATCATTGCCTTGCGTTAATGAGATCTATTAACTTTAAACAATGTGAAATTATCTGCAATCGCTGAATTCATGATATGCTTGCTATTTCATGCAGCCACAGAATAGAAAGAAGCCAAACAAATGATGTTATACTTCATCTTTGTGGCTCCCTGATGAAACAGTAACATCCATGACTGTAGTTAGGCTTAGCAAACCTGCAATGTCTATTACTACTTTTCCACATGTGACACCAGTGTTCCACTTGTCACATGAGTTGACGTTGGAGAGACGAAGCAAGTACAGGGAGTCAAACATTTAATAAGGAACGGACATGGAATGAGACAGGAACAGCATCAGCATACAAGAAAACAAAGACAAACAACAATCAATGCAGAAGCGGAGAACAGAGCTGGGGAACTGACAAATATAGGGGAGGTAATAACAGGTGATGAGTGAGTCCAGGTGAGTCCAATATCACTGATGCGCGTGACGAAGGAAGGCAGGTGTGCGTAATGGATGATAGGAGTGCGTGGTGCAGGGCAGCCAGGTGCCCTCAAGCGCCGGGGGGGGAGCGGGAGCAGATGTGACAGTACCGGCATCCCACCTGGGCAAAACGGCCGAGACATGGGCGCTGGGAAAGCCAGTTGGGGCATGGAAGCCCAATGAACCGGCAGGAGCGTGAGAGCCTGGCACACCGGCTGAGGCATGGAAGCCCGGCGATCCGGCTGAGGCAAGACGCCTGTCGATCCCACTGCAGAAAAGGAGCCCGAAGATCCGGTGGAGTGTGACATGGGATGGGAAGCCGCCGAGCCAACCGAGGCAAGGAAACCTCTCGAGCCAGCCAGGGCGTGAAAGCCTGATGTGCTGGCTTTAGCACCCCTGGTTCCATCGGTGGTGGAATCCACCCCAACATCACCAACTAAACAAAAAACAAACAAACAAAAAAACTCCTGGACCGGCTGGGCGAACAAGAACTGACGATCTGGCTGAGGCCCAACGTGGGATGGGTGCCATCCGAGCCAACCAGGGAAAGGAAACCTCTCGAGCCAGCTAGGACGTGGGAGCCTGATGAGCTGGCTAGGCACCCCCGGTTCCATCGGTGGCGACCCAGAGCCGATGCCTCCATACCAACCGGAACGCCAGTACTCCCCGATGCTTCGTGTGAAGGCTGCTGCATTCTGTCACGAGTTGACGCTGGAGAGACAAAGCAAGTACGGGGAGTCAAACATTTAATAAGGAATGGACATGGAACGAGACAGGAACAACGTCAGCATACAAGAAAACAAAGACAAAAAACAATCAATGCATCAGCGGGGAACAGAGCTGGGGAACTGACAAATATAGGGGAGGTAATAACAGGTGATGAGTGAGTCCAGGTGAGTCCAATATCGCTGATGCGCATGACGAAGGAAGGGAGGTGTGCGTAATGGATGATAGGAGTGTGTGATGCAGGGCAGCCAGGTGCCCTCAAGCTCCGGGGGGGGGGGGCAGACGTGACACCACTAGTCTATAGACCCTGATGTTCTACTAGGTGTAGAAACTGTGTTTCCAAAGCTAGGGCTGACAGTGAGGACCGTAGAAGAGCAGAATGAATCAATAACCTCCGCATAATCAAAACAGTTGCTTTGTGAGAAGGGCGTCCTTGTAAATAAGAATTTGTTCTTAACTGACTTGCCTAGTTAAATAAAGGTTCAATAAAAAATGTAAAATAAAAATTGTGAGAAGGCATTAACCATCAAAATGTGTAAACCCATGTTCACAGTTAGCCATTGTTATGTAAATGTTGCCCGAAAAGCCCCAACGGCCTTGCCATGGCCCCAAGTTAGAGCCGGTCTGCCAGAGCCATGACCCAGTGAGACACTGGTGCCGGCCCGCGTAGACGGAAACAGAAAAGTCAAAAGGATGAAACACTGGGCTAATATATGCCATATATGGCACAACGCAGTGTGTTGATTAAATGACACTATCAGGACATGGAGCTCGTTCTCGACACAGTGTGTACCTGTACGTGTGCTGAAATCAATGCCCACTGTGACGTGTAGCACAACCCACCGGGCGAAATGCTGTGAAAACAATGTGTCCCATATGGTCGTAGCTCCAGTATTTACCACTAGCTGCCTCTACCTATTTAAACAGCGAGCTCACTTGAGGCTGGGCTTAGCGCTCCCCTGCAGCTCCTGTCTGTGTTATCACCATGCAAATGACCCTTAATGTGTCCACCAGGGCCTCTAAAGTCAGCTACAGTATTCTATCTCAGAGATGGGCCTCCTGGTGAAGGGGATAGGCCTCCTGGTGCAGGAGATGGGCCTCCTGGTGCAGGAGATTTAGCTATAGCTCTGCAGCTGCTTCCTGAGGCTCTGCCTAGACTCAAGGCTGCCTAGACCCGTCATTGGTAGTGGGAAGCTATTAGCAATGAATTAGATAAATACGTCTTTAAAGGTCAGAACTCCTGGTAGCTGAGGTAGCTTTTATCATTTAGTCTAAGGCAGATGTTGACAGAGTAGGGTTACATAGATTTTGTGTGTCCGGTGTGCCTCGGCTCTGTTTAGCCAATTGAAAGGCAGTATAAGCTCCACGAGCTTCACTCTTACTGACAGCTGTCTGTCCTCAGTCTCGTCTCAACCACACCTCCCCATTCTCCTTACATCCACACATTAACACAGCATCAACCCATTGGGGAATCTCTGCTCCTCTGTCACTCCTGAGAGAGAGAGAGAGAGAGAGAGAGAGAGAGAGGAGAGAGAGAGAGAGAGAGAGAGAAAGAGAGAGAGAGAGAGAGAGAGAGAGAGAGAGAGAGAGAGAGAGAGAGAGAGAGAGAGAGAGAGAGAGAGAGAGAGAATCCATCCGGCTGGTGGTAGGAGCTATAGGAGGACAGGCTCATTGTAATGTCTAGAATCTAATTAATGGAACAATATGAAACATATGAAACCATGTTTGACTCAGTTCCGTTTATTCCATTCCAGCCATTACAATGAGCCTGTCCTCCCATAGCTCCTACCACCAGCCTCCTGTGGTTGGGATAATTATGGTCTCCAAAACCTTCCATCGTATTCCGTCCGAAGAAAAAGCTACTCAGTATTCAGATTAAACTCGACTTCTTCTTTCTGCACAGGACTTTTTTTTGCGACCATTTGATCCACTTCGTTGCAGAAAGAGAAATAACACCACATTGATCACGAGTGATGATGATGATGATGAAAAAAAGACAAAAAATGATGTCAGCAAATTAACAAGCGGAATGGAGCAATGGAGCAACTCAAATAAAAGATTGAGCTCGTCAACAAACACTATAAAACCCTATCTGGGGACAGGTTTTTTGAGAGCGAGGTACATTGCCGTGTAAATGTTTTGCAATTTGGAGTCGGTTGTCACTAACCACTAAATGCCTTTTAAATAGTACCATGCACTTAACATGTTCAACAGTACAGTCGTTCCATGGCTTTATGTGCGCAAACAAGACACGCATTTAAACTATGGAGGACAAACAGTGGTGAGTATTGAAAATATCCCCCAAATACACTACAAATGTTTTAATATATATATATGCACGGTTTCTACCTGGCAACTATTGTTATGAAAACTACAGCCAACCATGTTTGACTGCAACAACCACTATCCACATACTTTAAAGCATGAATCTCACTACACTTTTGGACACAGACACACAACAGCTATCGATATGTGTTATAACATGCTATTTTGCTTTGCCTTTGCGGACCCAGACACAGAACGGAGCATATTGGAGCGAATCAACACTTGCATGTTAAGACTTCCTCATACAGCTGAGATCCAGCTTGCCGCTGCAGTGTTGAAAGTCAGAAGCCAGGACGTCTTCTTTTGGCACACACACATCAGCCACCATTGTCTAAGATAGCGCCAAGTAGATTATAGTACACTTAGTGGGACTGGTTTCCCGGGTGCTTCAGTGGGTGTGAGGGGGCATCCGAAGGTCATTGGCTTGCATTCTCATATGGATCAGTATCATCTCACACTCTTCTAGACTATCCGACCTGGATCTGACCTAGGTCTCTCAGGTAAGGTTCAACGTTCCCTAAAGCCTCCCTTTAACATTTCTTTCATGTTTCCAAAACATCACATGTTCAAGAAGATGTTTGTCCAGAAGGAAGAATGGAAGTGTTAACGTTTCCACAGTGGATGATATCCTTAGATGGCTCGGGTTTGACTCCTGTTAAGTCATGGATTTGTGTGTGTGAGTGTGTGTGAGTGAGTGTGTGTTAGGAGGAGCTGGCACGGATGGACCCTTTGCCTCATTTGACCCTTAATTTTGTCCCCACCCTGACGCATGAATGGGGGTCACACTTCAAAGCGCCTCAATGTTGTTTGAATGAGAAGGGCTCCTCAAAGAGCCTGCCCTAGAGTGCCCCGCTGGCGTTAGCCACTCAGCATTAAGACTGGGGGAGATAAGTGCACTGGCTTTACCTTTACACACACACACACACACACACACACACACACACACACACACACACACACACACACGAGCCCTAAAAGTCATATCAGCTTCTCAGCTGCTGACTGTCCCTCATAGGGATGACAACGTATTAGTCATGTTAAAATACTATTAAAGTACACACTGCACATAAGGCCTTGAGGTAGAGTGAAACTCAGACGGTGTGCTACATAGAGTGCAACAGGGTAGTAAAGACTGAGTTACTCTGCCACTGTGTACCCTATTATTGTCTTATGACATGGAAATGGAATGAATAGAAAGGTCGACCCCTTTCAAGTCAGTGATGGCATAATAGGTGGCGTGGCGGCCGTTGCGAGTGTAACCCATAAACAAGAAAAGCAGTAACTTAAAGCAGGAAGTGTACCCATCAATCTGTGCTGTGATTTGTTGAATCAACTTAAATGACGTTACAAAAAATACATTCCATTGCATGAGCCACATCAGTTGGCATCATTTGAAGGAACATTCTACATTACCATGGATATTTTTGCATCACAATGCCAGGCTGCCATTGCAGGTGTACCAATGAGTTTACCAGTCACATTGCTAGGGTTAGAGGTTCCAAGCCTGTTCTATTCATTAGAATCTTACCTTTGTCTTCTACACTATTACACGTTTTACCCAGTTCACTAAGGACCTCTCCCACTGGACAAAACCTGGTTGAATCAACATTGTTTCAACCACAAAAATGCAATGCGATGACATTGAATTAATGTGGAAAACTGATTGAACTTTCTCCCAAATCAGGAAGACATTTTAGGTCGGTTTCACGTTGAATTCACGTTAGTTGACAACTCAACCAAATGTAAATCAAAACTAGACGTTGAACTGACGTCTGTGTCAAGTGGGCTGTTCTCTCCCTTTGCTCTCTCTCTCTCTCTCTCTCTGTCCCTCTCTCTCACTGTGTCTAACACACATTAGGATTTAGACATGTCACCGCAGGGACAATGAGTCGCGGTTGAATAAGAATGCATATGTGACTGTCAGTTGACTTGTGACAGCACAATGACGGCAGCAGAATGGGCGGCCCAGTCTCCAAGGGACAGGGAGCTGATATCATGGGACAGAGGCATTGTTGGTGGCAGGTGTCCTTTGCAACATTAGCCAAAGTACAGAGAATCTTGTTGACTGATGTGTATCACAGGAACAAAAGAGGAGCCGGCGCGGTTACAGGTTCCAATCAAATCACACACAAACACCCAGCCCCCCTCCCAAGGAGCGTCTTGAATTATGCTAATGAAACCAGGTGTTTATGCTCTACCTGGCTCATCAGATTTCAGCCTGGCCCCCGGGGAGTCATGACCTCACAGAGATCACCTACCCCACACTCACTTAAACCCAGACCTGAACACCAGCCTGCACCAGCTCTCACACATCAGATCCTTTGCCTCTCCATGTGTGTGTGTGTGTGTGTGTGTGTGTGTGTGTGTGTGTGTGTGTGTGTGTGTGTGTGTGTGTGTGTGTGTGTGTGTGTGTGTGTATCCTAATGTGGCCTTAAACAGCCTAGTGCCACACGACAAGCCTATCCCCTTTTGTCGCCTGTATCGTTAATCTCCAAATATCTCTGCATATCTCTTTAGCCACCGAGCGTGAGAAAAATAGTGCTCCCTCACCAAAAATTTATCGTTTTCAATTATGATAATCCGCAGCCATATTGTTTGTGATGATAAGCCCCGACTAGATTAGATCCCATCAGACTGATAGTGGAGGGAGGTTAGATCCCGGCGATGACATTCAGGCAGTTTCAGGTTTGTTTTCTCTAAAGTCTTATCAGCTGCTTCCGAGAGAATTGAACTTCGTGCCACTTTTCGGGAGCGAGCATCCTGGGGAGATAAATGTATGTAAATCCCTAATAATTGAGCAGAGCCCAGAGATGATTCTTCTTGTTGTCATGTGGACCTGTCTTACCTGGCAGATAGCATCTGATTTCATCAGCCTGGCACGTCTTGGCCCCAGGCCCGGCCCTGTTTATTTAACTATAATCGTTTTAAGGTATCTTTTTTGTTACTGAGGATTCTTTTTATTTTTTTATGATGCAGAACCTCGGGAGGGGACCTATCGCATCCTCAAACAACCATATTCTTGGCCCCACACTTCCTATCTTCTATCCTCAAACAACCATATTCTTGGCCCCACACTTCCTATCTTCTATCCTCAAACAACCATATTCTTGGCCCCACACTTCCTATCTTCTATCCTCAAACAACCATATTCTTGGCCCCACACTTCCTGTCTTCTATCCTCAAACAACCATATTCTTGGCCCCACACTTCCTATCTTCTATCCTCAAACAACCATATTCTTGGCCCCACACTTCCTATCTTCTATCCTCAAACAACCATATTCTTGGCCCCACACTTCCTATCTTCTATCCTCAAACAACCATATTCTTGGCCCCACACTTCCTATCTTCTATCCTCAAACAACCATATTCTTGGCCCCACACTTCCTGTCTTCTATCCTCAAACAACCATATTCTTGGCCCCACACTTCCTATCTTCTATCCTCAAACAACCATATTCTTGGCCCCACACTTCCTATCTTCTATCCTCAAACAACCATATTCTTGGCCCCACACTTCCTATCTTCTATCCTCAAACAACCATATTCTTGGCCCCACACTTCCTATCTTCTATCCTCAAACAACCATATTCTTGGCCCCACACTTCCTATCTTCTATCCTCAAACAACCATATTCTTGGCCCCACACTTCCTATCTTCTATCCTCAAACAACCATATTCTTGGCCCCACACTTCCTATCTTCTATCCTCAAACAACCATATTCTTGGCCCCACACTTCCTATCTTCTATCCTCAAACAACCATATTCTTGGCCCCACACTTCCTGTCTTCTATCCTCAAACAACCATATTCTTGGCCCCACACTTCCTGTCTTCTATCCTCAAACAACCATATTCTTGGCCCCACACTTCCTATCTTCTATCCTCAAACAACCATATTCTTGGCCCCACACTTCCTATCTTCTATCCTCAAACAACCATATTCTTGGCCCCACACTTCCTATCTTCTATCCTCAAACAACCATATTCTTGGCCCCACACTTCCTATCTTCTATCCTCAAACAACCATATTCTTGGCCCCACACTTCCTATCTTCTATCCTCAAACAACCATATTCTTGGCCCCACACTTCCTATCTTCTATCCTCAAACAACCATATTCTTGGCCCCACACTTCCTGTCTTCTATCCTCAAACAACCATATTCTTGGCCCCACACTTCCTGTCTTCTATCCTCAAACAACCATATTCTTGGCCCCACACTTCCTATCTTCTATCCTCAAACAACCATATTCTT
>NW_021823076.1:0-59058 GCF_901001165.1 Salmo trutta | reverse complement strand
ACAGCAGAACGTTGGCAGCTGAGGGAGAGAAGAAAGCAGTTTGGATCACAACGAAGCAAAGGGGTTAGGCCCCGACCAGGACTCAAACCCAGAATGGAACCAGGGGGTAGGCCCGACCAGGACTCAAACCCAGAATGGAACCAGAGGGTAGGCCCCAACCAGGACTCAAACCCAGAATGGAACCAGGGGGTAGGCCCGACCAGGACTCAAACCCAGAATGGAACCAGGGGTTAGGCCCCGACCAGGACTCAAACCCAGAATGGAACCAGGGGTTAGGCCCGACCAGGGGTTAGGCCCCGACCAGGACCCAAACCCAGAATGGAACCAGGGGGTAGGCCCCAACCAGGACTCAACCCAGAATGGAACCAGGGGGTAGGCCCCAACCAGGACTCAAACCCAGAATGGAACCAGGGGGTAGGCCCCAACCAGGACTCAAACCCAGAATGGAACCAGAGGGTAGGCCCGACCAGGACTCAAACCCAGAATGGAACCAGGGGGTAGGCCCGACCAGGACTCAAACCCAGAATGGAACCAAGGGGGTAAGCCCCGACCAGGGGTTAGGCCCCGACCAGGACTCAAACCCAGAATGGAACCAGAGGGTAGGCCCCGACCAGGACTCAAACCCAGAATGGAACCAGGGGGTAGGCCCGACCAGGACTCAAACCCAGAATGGAACCAGGGGTAGGCCCCGACCAGGACTCAAACCCAGAATGGAACCAGGGGGTAGGCCCCGACCAGGACACAAACCCAGAATGGAAACAGGGGGTAGGCCCCGACCAGGACTCAAACCCAGAATGGAACCAGAGGGTAGGCCCCGACCAGGACTCAAACCCAGAATGGAACCAAGGGGGTAAGCCCCGACCAGGGGTTAGGCCCCGACCAGGACTCAAACCCAGAATGGAACCAGAGGGTAGGCCCCGACCAGGACTCAAACCCAGAATGGAACCAGGGGGTAGGCCCGACCAGGACTCAAACCCAGAATGGAACCAGGGGGTAGGCCCCGACCAGGACTCAAACCCAGAATGGAACCAGGGGGTAGGCCCCGACCAGGACACAAACCCAGAATGGAAACAGGGGGTAGGCCCCGACCAGGACTCAAACCCAGAATGGAACCAGAGGGTAGGCCCCGACCAGGACTCAAACCCAGAATGGAACCAGGGGGTAGGCCCCGACCAGGGGTTAGGCCCCGACCAGGACTCAAACCCAGAATGGATCCAGGGGGTAGGCCCCGACCAGGACTCAAACCCAGAATGGAACCAGGGGGTAGCCCCGACCAGGACTCAAACCCAGAATGGAACCAGGGGGTAGCCCCGACCAGGACTCAAACCCAGAATGGAACCAAGGGGTAGGCCCCGACCAGGACTCAAACCCAGAATGGAACCAGAGGGTAGGCCCCGACCAGGACTCAAACCCAGAATGAAACATTAACCCCGTCAGTACTGCTGATGTCTCTCTGTACCTTCTACATTAACCCTGTCAGTACTGCTGATGTCTCTCTGTACCTTCTACATTAACCCTGTCAGTACTGCTGATGTCTCTCTGTACCTTCAACTACTAGTATCCTGTTAGCTCCTACTAGTATCCCTGTTAGCTAGGTTAGCACCTACTAGTATCCCTATTAGCTAGGTTAGCCCTACTAGTATCCCTGTTAGCTAGGTTAGCCACTACTAGTATCCCTGTTAGCTAGGTTAGCCCCTACTAGTATCCCTGTTAGCTAGGTTAACCCCTACTAGTATCCATGTTAGCTAGGTTAGCCCCTACTAGTATCCCTGCTAGTTAGGTTAGCCCCTACTAGTATCCCTGTTAGCCCCTACTAGTATCCCTGTTAGCTAGGTTAGCCCCTACTAGTATCCCTGTTAGCCCCTACTAGTATCCCTGTTAGCTAGGTCAGCCCCTACTAGTATCCCTGTTAGTTAGGTTAGCCCCTACTAGAATCCCTGTTAGCCCCTACTAGTATGCCTGTTAGCTAGGTTAGCCCCTACTAGTATCCCTGTTAGTTAGGTTAGCCCCTACTAGTATCCCTGCTAGTTAGGTTAGCCCCTACTAGTATCCCTGTTAGCCCCTACTAGTATCCCTGTTAGCCCCTACTAGTATCCCTGTTAGCTAGGTTAGCCCCTACTAGCATCCCTGTTAGCCCCAACTAGTATCCCTGTTAGCTAGGTTAGCACCTACTAGTATCCCTGTTAGCTAGGTTAGCACCTACTAGTATCCCTGTTAGCTAGGTTAACCCCTACTAGTATCCATGTTAGCTAGGTTAGCCCCTACTAGTATCCCTGTTAGCCCCTACTAGTATCCCTGTTAGCTAGGTTAGCACCTACTAGTATCCCTGTTAGCTAGGTTAGCACCTACTAGTATCCCTGTTAGCTAGGTTAACCCCTACTAGTATCCATGTTAGCTAGGTTAGCCCCTACTAGTATCCCTGTTAGCTAGGTTAGCCCCTACTAGTATCCCTGTTAGCTAGGTTAGCCCCTACTAGTATCCCTGTTAGCTAGGTTAGCCCCTACTAGTATCCCTGTTAGCTAGGTTAGCCCCTACTAGTATCCCTAGCTAGGTTAGCCCCTACTAGTATCCCTGTTAGCTAGGTTAGCCCCTACTAGTATCCCTGTTAGCCCCTACTAGTATCCCTGTTAGCCCCTACTAGTATCCCTGTTAGTTAGGTTAGCCCCTACTAGTATCCCTGTTAGCCCCTACTAGTAGCCCTGTTAGCTAGGTTAGCCCCTACTAGTATCCCTGTTAGCTAGGTTAGCCCCTACTAGTATCCCTGTTAGCCCCTACTAGTATCCCTGTTAATTAGGTTAGCCCCTACTAGTATCCCTGTTAGCCCCTACTAGTATCCCTGTTAGCTAGGTTAGCCCCTACTAGTATCCCTGTTAGCTAGGTTAGCCCCTACTAGTATCCCTGTTAGCTAGGTTAGCCCCTACTAGTATCCCTGTTAGCTAGGTTAGCACCTACTAGTATCCCTGTTAGTTAGTTTAGCCCATACTAGTATCCCTGTTAGCTAGGTTAGCCCCTACTAGTATCCCTGTTAGCTAGGTTAGCCCCTACTAGTACCCCTGTTAGCTAGGTTAACCCCTACTAGTATCCCCGTTAGCTAGGTTAGCCCCTACTAGTATCCCTGTTAGCTAGGTTAGCCCCTACTAGTATCCCTGTTAGCCCCTACTAGTATCCATACTAGTTAGGTTAGCCCCAACTAGTATCCCTGTTAGTTAGGATAGCCCCTACTAGTATCCCTGTTAGCTAGGTTAGCCCCTACTGGTATCCCTGTTAGCTAGGTTAGCCCCTACTAGTATCCCTGTTAGTTAGGTTAGCCCCTACTAGTATCCCTGTTAGTTAGGTTAGCCCCTACTAGTATCCCTGTTAGCTAGGTTAGCCCCTACTAGTATCCCTGTTAGCTAGGTTAGCCCCTACTAGTATCCATGTTAGCCCCTACTAGTATCCCTGTTAGTTAGGTTAGCCCCTACTAGTATCCCTGTTAGCTAGGTTAGCCCCAACTAGTATCCCTGTTAGCTAGGTCAGCCCCTACTAGTATCCCTGTTAGCTAGGTCAGCCCCTACTAGTATCCCTGTTAGCTAGGTTAGCCCCTCCTAGTATCCCTGTTAGCTAGGTTAGCCCCTACTAGTATCCCCGTTAGCTAGGTTAGCCCCTACTAGTATCCCCGTTAGCTAGGTTAGCCCCTACTAGATCCTGTTAGCTAGGTTAGCCCCTACTAGTATCCCTGATAGTTAGGTTAACCCCTACTAGTATCCCTGTTAGCTAGGTTAGCCCCTACTAGTATCCCTGTTAGCTAGGTTAGCCCCTACTAGTATCCCTGTTAGTTAGGTTAGCCCCTACTAGTATCCCTGTTAGTTAGGTTAGCCCCTACTAGTATCCCTGTTAGCTAGGTTAGCCCCTACTAGTATCCCTGCTAGTTAGGTTAGCCCCTACTAGCATTCCTGTTAGCTAGGTTAGCCCCTACTAGTATCCCTGTTAGCTAGGTTAGCCCCTACTAGTCTCCCTGTTAGCTAGGTTAGCCCCTACTAGTATCCCTGTTAGCCCCTACTAGTATCCCTGTTAGCCCCTACTAGTATCCCTGTTAGTTAGGTTAGCCCCTACTAGTATCCCTGTTAGCTAGGTTAGCCCCTACTAGTATCCCTGTTAGCTAGGTTAGCCCCTACTAGTATCCCTGTTAGTTAGGTTAGCCCCTACTAGTATCCCTGTTGGCCCAACTAGTATCCCTGTTAGCTAGGTTAACCCCTACTAGTATCCCTGTTAGCTAGGTTAGCCCCTACTAGTATCCCTGTTAGTTAGGTTAGCCCCTACTAGTATCCCTGTTAGGCCCAACTAGTATCCCTGTTAGCTAGGTTAGCCCCTACTAGTCCCCGTTAGCTAGGTTAGCCCTAGTAGTATCCATGCTATTTAGTACCTTTGATATCTCGTGTATCTTCTTCTCTGAGTGGAGGTATTCCAGACCCTTCAGAATCTCTCTGAGGATGGTAGCGATCTGAGTCTCATCCAGCAACCCTGGCTCCAACTGGAAAAACACACAACCGCCTCCGTTAGCTAGCACAACTCACACAACCGCCTCCGTTAGCTAGCACAACTCACACAAACCGCCCAAACTCACACAACCGCCCCCCGTTAGCTAGCGCAACTCACACAACCATAACCGTTAGCTAGCGCAACACACACAACCGCCTCCGTTAGCTAGCGGAACTCACACAACCGCCTCCGTTAGCTAGCTCATCTCACACAACCGCCTCCGTTAGCTAGCGCAACTCACACAACCGCCCCCGTTAGCTAGCACAACTCACACAACCGCCCCCGTTAGCTAGCGCAACTCACACAACCGCCCCCGTTAGCTAGCACAACCGCCCCCCCCCCGTTAGCTAGCTCAACTCACACAACCGCCCCCGTAGCTAGCGCAAACTCACACAACCGCCCCCCCGTTAGCTAGCTAACTCACACAACCGCCCCCCCGTTAGCTAGCGCAACTCACACAACCGCCCCCCCGTTAGCTAGCACCAACCGCCACACAGTTAGCTAGCACAACTCACACAACCGCCCCCGTTAGCTAGCACAACCGCCCGTTAGCTAGCACAACTCACACAACCGCCCCCGTTAGCTAGCACAACCGCACGTTAGCTAGCGCAACTCACACAACCGCCCCCCCCCGTTAGCTAGCGCAAACTCACACCAACCGCCCCCGTTAGCTAGCCACAACCCGCCCCCCGTTAGTAGCACAACCGCCCATGTTAGCTAGCGCAACTCACACAACAGCCCCCGTTAGCTAGCACAACTCACACAACCGCCCCCCATTAGCTAGCTGCAACTCACACAACCGCCCCCGTTAGCTAGCGAAACTCACACAACCACGCCCCCGTTAGCTAGCTCAAACTCACACAACCGCCCCCCCCGTTTTAGCTAGCGCAACTCACACAACCGCCCCCGTTAGCTAGCACAACCGCCCGTTAGCTAGCACAATTCACCACAACCGCCCCCGTTAGCTAGCACAACCGCATGTTAGCTAGCGCAACTCACAGCAACCGCCCCCCCGTTAGCTAGCGCAACTCACACAACCGCCCCCGTTAGCTAGCACAACCGCCCCCCGTTAGCTAGCACAACCGCCCCTGTTGTAG
The DNA here is from genome assembly GCF_901001165.1 of Salmo trutta. Taxonomy (NCBI): domain Eukaryota; kingdom Metazoa; phylum Chordata; class Actinopteri; order Salmoniformes; family Salmonidae; genus Salmo; species Salmo trutta. Next base: position 53,443 of record NW_021823076.1, on the reverse strand, counting down.
CTAGCGCAACTCACACAACAGCCCCCGTTAGCTAGCACAACTCACACAACCGCCCCCGTTAGCTAGCACAACTCACACAACCGCTCCCGTTAGCTAGCACAACTCACACAACCACCCCTGTTAGCTAGCGCAACTCACACAACCGCCTCCGTTAGCTAGCGCAACTCACACAACCGCCTCCGTTAGCTAGCGCAACTCACACAACCGCCCCCCGTTAGCTAGCACAACCGCCCCCCGTTAGCTAACGCAACTCACACAACCACCTCTGTTAGCTAGCGCAAACCGCCCCGTTAGCTAGCACAACTCACACAACCGCCCCCGTTAGCTAGCGCAACTCACCACAACCTCCCCCGTTAGCTAGCGCAACTCACACAACCGCCCAGTTAGCTAGCGCAACTCACACAACCACCTCTGTAGCTAGCGCAACCGCCCCCGTTAGCTAGCGTGAACCGCCCCCCCGTTAGCTAGCGCAACTCACACAACCACACGTTAGCTAGCGCAACTCACACAACCGCCCCCGTTTTAGCTAGCACAACCGCCCCCCGTTAGCTAGCGCAACTCACACAACCACCCTGTTAGCTAGCGCAACTCACACAACCGCCCCCGTTAGCTAGCACAACCGCCCCGTTAGCTAGCTCAACTCACAACAACCGCCCCCGTTAGCTAGCGCAACTCACACACCGCCCCCCGTTAGCTAGCGCAACTACACACAACCCGCCCCCGTTAGCTAGCACAACTCACACAACCGCCCCCGTTAGCTAGCACAACTCACACAACCGCCCCCCGTTAGCTAGCTCAACTCACACACCGCCCCCTGTTAGCTAGCGCACACTCACACAACGCCCCCGTTTAGCTAGCACAGCCGCCCCCCGTTAGCTAGCTCAACTCACACAACCGCCCCCGTTAGCTAGCGCAACTCACACAACCGCCCCCGTTAGCTAGCACAACCGCCCCCCGTTAGCTAGCCCTCAACTCACACAACCGCCCCCGTTAGCTAGCGCAACTCACACAACCACCCCCGTTAGCTAGCCCAACTCACACAACCGCCCCCGTTAGCTAGCACAACTCACACAACCACCCCCGTTAGCTAGCGCAACTCAGAAAAACAACCCCCCGTTAGCTAGCACAGCCGCCCCCCGTTAGTTAGCGCAGCCGCCCTCGTTAGCTAGCTCAACCGCCCCCCGTTAGCTAGCTCAACCGCCCCCCGTTAGCCTAGCACAACGTCCACATATTGTCTGACTACTGGTAACATCACTCACCAGATCCAACGCTGAGCCTCCTCCGAGATACTCCATAATGATCCACAGCTTGGCCTCCTGAAGACGACCAAGAGAGACCAGTTACAGAGGAGGTGTTAGGACAGGGGCCTGGTTCCTCCAGATCAGGAGGTGTTAGGACAGGGGACTGGTTCCTCCACGATCTAAACAGAGGAGGTGTTAGGACAGGGCTCTGGTTCCTCCAGATCAGGAGGTGTTAGGACAGGGGACTGGTTCCTCCAGATCTAACAGAGGAGGTGTTAGGACAGGGAGCTGGTTCCTCCAGATCTAACAGAGGAGGTGTAGGACAGGGAGGGTTCCTCCAGATCAGGAGGTGTTAGGACAGGTGGCTGGTTCCTCCAGATCAGGAGGTGTTAGGACAGGGGGCTGGTTCCTCCAGATCTAACAGAGGAGGTGTTAGGACAGGGGGCTGGTTCCTCCAGATCAGTAGGTTGTTAGGACAGGGTGTTGGTCCCTCCAGATCGGGAGGTGTGTAGGAAGGGGCCTGGTTCTCCAGATCAGGAGGTGTTAGGACAGGTAGCTGGTTCCTCCAGATCAGGAGGTGTTAGGACAGGTGGATGGTTTCCTCCAGATCAGGAGGTGTTAGGACAGGGGGCTGGTTCCTCCAGATCTAACAGAGGAGGTGTTAGGGACAGGGGGCTGGTTCCTCCAGATCTTACAGAGGAGGTGTTAGGACAGGGGGCTGGTTCCTCCAGATCTAACAGAGGAGGTGTTAGGACAGGGGCTGGTTCCTCCAGATCTAACAGAGGAGGTGTTAGGACAGGGGGCTGGTTCCTCCAGATCAGGAGGTGTTTGGACAGGGGGCTGGTTCCTCCAGATCAGGAGGTGTTAGGACAGGGGGCAGGTTCCTCCAGATCAGGAGGTGTTAGGACAGGGGCTGGTTCCTCCAGATCAGGAGGGTGTTAGGACAGGGGGTGGTTCCTCCAGATCAGGAGGTGTTAGGACAGGGGGCTGGTTCCTCCAGATCTTACAGAGGAGGTGTTAGGACAGGGGGCTGGTTCCTCCAGATCTTACAGAGGATGGTGTTAGGACAGGGGGCTGGTTCCTCCAGATCTACAGAGGAGGTGTGTGAGCTGCTCCATGACCTTTAACCCTGATCCCCTACCCTATGACCCTACCTTCAGGTAGGATCCATGACTTTAACCCTGATCCCTAAACCCTATGACCTACCTTCAGGTAGGATCCATAGTACTTGGTGATGAAGGGGCTGTCACACTGACTCAACACAGTGATTCCTGCTGGAGGTCCTCCATCTATCCTCAGCCTCCTCCAGGTCAATGATCTTAACGGCCACCACCTTCTGGGTCATCTTGTCTATTCCTTTAAACACCTCACCAAACGAGCCTTTACCTCTCCTCTCCAACTTAGTGAACAGCTCCTCTGGGTCTGCCTTCAGGTTCTACAGGAGGGGGGGGGATTTGATAGAGCTGGGAGGAGAGGGGGAGAGAGGGAGGAGAGAGAAGGGCAGGAAGGAAGAGAGAGGAGGGATGGAGGGAGGGAGAAGAGAAGGGAGGAGGGAGAGAGAGAGCGAAGGGAGAGAGGGAGGGGAGAGGAGAGGAGGGGAGAGAGAAGGGAGGAAGAGAGAGAGAGGGAGGGAGAGAGGAGGGGAGGAGAGAGAAGGGAGGGGAGAGAGAAGGGAGGAAGAGAGAGAGAGAAGGGAGGGAGAGAGAGAGAGGGAGGGAGAGAGAGAGAGAGAGGAGGGAGGGAGAGAGAGAAGGGAGGGAGAGAGAGGAAGGGAGGGAGGGAGAGAGAGAAGGGAGGGAGAGAGAGAGAAGGGAGGGGGAGGAGGGGGGAGGGAGGAGAAGGGAAGGAGAGAGAGGGGAGGAGAGAGAAGGGAGGGAGAGAAAGAGAGGGAGGGAGAGAGAGAGAGAGGGAGGGGGAGGAGAAGGGGGAGAGAGAAGAGAGAGAGAGAGAGAGAAAGGGGGAGGGGGAGGAGAAGGGGGAGAGAGAAGGGAGAGAGAGAGAGGGAGAGAGAGAGAGAGAGAGGAGGGGGAGGGAGAGAGAGAGGGAGGGGGAGGAGAAGGGGGAGAGAGAAGAGAGAGAGAGAGAGATAGAGGGAGGGGAGGAGGAGAGGAGAGAGGGAGGGGGAGGAGAGAGCAGCAGTGCTTAGAAGTTGCTTAACATGACATGTGATAAGAGTTAAAGAATATTCAGCATTATTTTGTCACAACAGTTGCAACACCGCAGCAATGATGAACCCAAAACGTCCTCTATATAACTAACAGAATCTGAATACAGGAGTTCATTCTGTTTCCATGACGTAACCTAGGACTAGGATATCACTCTGCTCTGACCCTAATACTGGGACTAGGATATCACTCCACTCGGACCTAACCTGGGACTAGGATATCACTCTGACCCTAACCCGGGACTAGGATATCACTCTGACCCTAACCTGGGACAGGATATCACTGACCCTAACCTGGGACTAGGATATCACTCCGCTCGACCCTAACCTGGGACTAGGATATCACTCCGCTCTGACCCTAACCTGGGGACTAGGATAGCGCTCTGACCCTAACCTGGACTAGGATATCACTCCGCTCTGACCCTCCCTACCCTGGGACTAGGATATCACTCCTGCTCTGGACCCTAACCTGGGACTAGGATATCACTCTGACCCTAACCTGGGACTAGGATATCACTCTGACCCTAACTTGGGACTAGGATATACACTGCTGACCCTAACCTGGGACTAGGATATCGCTCTGCTCTGACCCTAACCTGGGACTAGGATATTGCTCCGCTCTGACCCTAAACCTGGGACTAGGATATCGCTCTGCTCTGACCCTTAACCTGGGACTCGGATATCGCTCTGCTCTGACCCTAACCTGGGACTAGGATATCACTCTGACCCTAACCTGGGACTAGGATATTGCTTGCTCTGACCCTAACCTGGGACTAGGATATCGCTCTGCTCTGACCCTAACCTGGGACTAGGATATCGCTCTGACCCTAACCTGGGACTAGGATATCGCTCTGCTCTGACCCTAACCTGGGACTAGGATATCGCTCCTCTCTGACCCTAACCTGGGACTAGGATATCGCTCCGCTCTGACCCTAACCTGGGACTAGGATATCACTCCACTCTGACCCTAACCTGGGACTAGGATATCGCTCTGACCCTAACCTGGGACTAGGATATCACTCTGCTCTGACACTAACCTGGGACTAGGATATCGCTCTGCTCTGACCCTAACCTGGGATAGGATATCGCTCCGCTCTGACCCTAACCTGGGACTAGGATATCGCTCTGACCCTAACCTGGGACTAGGATATCGCTCCGCTCTGACCCTAACCTGGGACTAGGATATCGCTCCGCTCTGACCCTAACCTGGGACTAGGATATTGCTCTGCTCTGACCCTAACCTGGGACTAGGATATCGCTCTGCTCTGACCCTAACCTGGGACTAGGATATCGCTCTGTTCTGACCCTAACCTGGGACTAGGATATCGCTCTGCTCTGACCCTAACCTGGGACTAGGATATCGCTCTGCTCTGACCCTAACCTGGGACTAGGATATCACTCTGACCCTAACCTGGGACTAGGATATCGCTCCGCTCTGACCCTAACCTGGGACTAGGATATCACTCCGCTCTGACCCTAACCTGGGACTAGGATAGCGCTCTGACCCTAACCTGGGACTAGGATATCGCTCTGACCCTAACCTGGGACTAGGATATCGCACTTCTCTGACCCTAACCTGGGACTAGGATATCGCTCTGCTCTGACCCTAACCTGGGACTAGGATATCGCTCCGCTCTGACCCTAACCTGGGACTAGGATATCACTCCGCTCTGACCCTAACCTGGGACTAGGATATCACTCTGCTCTGACCCTAACCTGGGACTAGGATATCGCTCTGACCCTAACCTGGGACTAGGATATCGCTCTGACCCTAACCTGGGACTAGGATATCACTCTGACCCTAACCTGGGACTAGGATATCGTACTCTCCCCTGGTCCTGACCTGTGACCCTAACCCTACAGTACTCTCCCCTGGCCCTGACCTGTGACCCTAACCCTACAGTACTCTACCCTGGCCCTGACCTGTGACCCTACAGTACTCTCCCCTGGTCCTGACCTGTGACCCTAACCCTACAGTACTCTTCCCTGGTCCTGACCTGTGACCCTAACCCTACAGTACTCTACCCTGGCCTGACCTGTGACCCTACAGTACTCTCCCCTGGTCCTGACCTGTGACCCTAACACTACAGTACTCTTCCCTAGTCCTGACCTGTGACCCTAACCCTACAGTACTCTCCCCTGGCCCTGACCTGTGACCCCAACCCTACAGTACTCTTCCCTGGTCCTGACCTGTGACCCTACAGTACTCTTCCCTGGTCCTGACCTGTGACCCTAACCCTACAGTACTTCCTCCCTGGCCCTGACCTGTGACCCTAACCCTACATTACTCTCCCCTGGCCCTGACCTGTGACCCTACAGTACTCTTCCCTGGTCCTGACCTGTGACCCTACAGTACTCTTCCCTGGTCCTGACCTGTGACCCTAACCCTACAGTACTCTCCCCTGGCCCTGACCTGTGACCCTAACCCTACAGTACTCTCCCCTGGCCCTGACCTGTGAACCCTACAGTACTCTTTCCCCTGAGCCCTGACCTTGTGACCCTAACCCTACAGTACTCTGCCCTTGCCCTGACCTGTGACCCTACAGTACTCCTCCCCTGGTCCTGGACCCTAACCCTACCAGTACACGTCCCGTCCTCCCTGGCCCTGACCTGTGACCCTACAGTACTCTACCCTGTCCTGACCTGTGACCTAACCCTACAGTACTCTCCCCTGGTCCTGACCTGTGACCCTAACCCTACAGTACTCTCCCCCTGGTCCTGACCTGTGACCCTAACCCTACAGTACTCGACCCTGGTCCTGACCTGTGACCCTAACCCTACAGTACTCTCCCCTGGCCCTGACCTGTGACCCTAACCCTACAGTACACTTCCCTGGTCCTGACCTGTGACCCTAACCCTACAGTACTCTCCCCTGGCCCTGACCTTTGACCCTAACCCTACAGTACTCTCCCCTGGCCCTGAGCTGTGACCCTAACCTACAGTACTCTGCCCTGGCCTGACCTGTGACCCTAACCTCCTCGACCTGACCTTTGACCCTAAACCCTACAGTACTCTCCCCTGGCCCTGACCTGTGGACCCTACCCTACAGGTACTCTCCCCTGTCCCTGACCTGTGACCCTAACCCTACAGTACTCTCCCCTGGCCCTGACCTTTGACCCTAACCCTACAGTACTCTCCCCTGGCCCTGACCTGTGACCCTAACCCTACAGTACTCTCCCCTGGCCCTGACCTTTGACCCTAACCCTACAGTACACTTCCCTGGCCCTGACCTGTGACCCTAACCCTACAGTACTCTCCACTGGCCCTGACCTTTGACCCTAACCCTACAGTACTCTTCTTTGGAAAGTATTCAGACCCTTGACTTTTTCCCACACCGTTTGCGTTACGTTGCCTCATTGTAAAATGGGTTAAATAGTTTTTTCCCCTCATCGATCTAACACAATACCCCATAATGACATCACATACACCATATGACATCACAATACCCCATAATGACATCACAATACCCATAACGACAAAGCAAGAACTGGTTTGTAGACATTTTTGCAAATGTGTTAAAAATAAAAACCGGAAATATCACATTTTCATAAGTTTTCAGACCCTTTACTAAGTACTTTGTTGAAGCACCTTTGGCAGCGATTACAGCCTCGAGTCTTCTTGGGTATGATACTACAAGCTTGGCACACCTGTATTTGGGGAGTTTCTCCCATTCTTCTCTGCAGATCCTCTCCAGCTCTGTCAGGTTGGATGGGGAGCGTCGCTGCACAGCTATTTAAGGTTGGTCCAGAGATGTTGGATCGGTTCAAGTCTGGGCTCTTACTGGGCCACCCAAGTACATTCAGAGACTTGTCCCGAAGCCACTCCTGCATTGTCTTGGCTGTGTGCTTAGGGTCGTTGTCCTGTTGGAAGGTGAACCTTCGCCCCAGTCCGAGGTCCTGAGCGCTATGGAGCAGGTTGTCATCAAGGATCTCTCTGTACTTTGCTCCGTTCATCTTTCTCTTGATCCTGACTAGTCTCCCAGTTCCTGCGGCTGGAAAACATCCCACAGCATGATGCTGCCACCACCGTGCTTCACCGTAGGGATGGTGCCAGGTTTCCTCCAGATGTGACACTTTGAACTCTGAATGCAATATTGGTTTCATCAGATCAGAGAATCTTGTTTCTCATGGTCAGAGTCCTTTAGGTGCCTTTGAGCAAACTCCAAGCGGGTTGTCATATGCCTTTTACTGAGGAGTGGCTTCTGTCTGGCCACTTCACCATAAAGACCTGATTGGTGGAGGGCTGCAGAGATGGTTGTCCTTCTGGAAGGTTCTCCCGTCCCCACAGAGGAACTCTGGGGCCCTGTCAGAGTGAGCATTGGGTTCTTGGTCACCTCCCTGACCAAGACCCTTCTCCCCCGATTGCTCAGTTTGGCCGGGCGGCCAGCTCTAGGAAGTGCCTTGGTGGTTCCAAACTTCTTCCATTTAAGAATGATGGAGGCCACTGTGTTCTTGGGGACCTTCAATGCTCCAGACATTTTTTGGTACACTATCCCAGATAGGATTTTGTCGAGGCACCAGTCTCGGAGCTCCACGGACAATTCCTTCGACCTCATGGCTTAGTTTTAGTTCTGGGACCTTATTTAGACAAGTGTGTACTTTTCCAAATAAATGTTCAATCAACTAAATTTACCACAGGTGGACTCCAATCAAGTTATAGAAACATCTCAAGGATGATCAATGGAAACAGGATTCACCTGAGCTCAATTTCGAGTCTCATAGCAAAGGGGTCTGAACACTTATGTAAATAAGGTATTTGTTTTTTATTTTTCATAAATTATGCTTTGTCATTATGGGGTATTGTGATGTCATTATGGGGTATTGTGATGTCATTATGGGGTATTGTGATGTCATTATGGGGTATTGTGATGTCATTATGGGGTATTGTGATGTCATTACGGGGTATTGTGATGTCATTATGGGGTTTTGTGATGTCATTATGGGGTATTGTGTGTAGATTGATGAGGAAAACAATGTATTTAATCCATTTTAGAATAAGGCTGTAACGTAACAAAATGCGGAGAAAGTGAAGTGGTCTGAATACTTTCTGAATGCCCTGAATATAGCAACATTATTCTGACTAGTTATTCACTGTGTATTTATTCCTTGTGTCCCCATTTCAATGATTTATTATTGTAATCTAACTCTCCATTGTTGTAAAAGGATTCGTAAGTAAGCATGTCACTGTTAGTCTACACCTGTTGTTTAGCAATCAGGTGACAAATAACAGATTTTCTCAGTAATTCTGTTACCGATTTTGGTAACAGAATTACGAGTTTTAAATCACTTAATTCATAAGAAAAAGTTGATATCAGTAAAAACACTAAGTAATTGGTGGATCTACCTTTACTTGTTACTTTGTGAACTTTCATTATCCTGTTTTTGGTCTACAACCTTAAAATCTTTAGTCTTTAGCCTAGCTTAGAGAATCCTCTGTTTTCCAGTGCTTTAGCCTTTAGCCTAGCTTAGCGAATCCTCTGTTTTCCAGTGCTTTAGCCTTTAGCCTAGCTTAGAGAATCCTCTGTTTTCCAGTGCTTTAGCCTTTAGCCTAGCTTAGAGAATCCTCTGTTTTCCAGTGCTTTAGCCTTTAGCCTAGCTTAGCGAATCCTCTGTTTTCCAGTGCTTTAGCCTTTAGCCTAGCTTAGAGAATCCTCTGTTTTCCAGTGCTTTAGTCTTTAGCCTAGCTTAGAGAATCCTCTGTTTTCCAGTGCTTTAGCCTAGCTTAGAGAATCCTCTGTTTTCCAGTGCTTTAGTCTTTAGCCTAGCTTAGAGAATCCTGTTTTCCAGTGCTTTAGTCTTTAGCCTAGCTTAGATGATCCTCTGTTTTCCAGTGATTTAGTCTTTAGCCTAGCTTAGAGAATCCTCTGTTTTCCAGTGCTTTAGTCTTTAGCATAGCTTAGAGAATCCTCTGTTTTCCAGTGCTTTAGCCTAGCTTAGAGAATCCTCTGTTTTCCAGTGCTTTAGTCTTTAGCCTAGCTTAGAGAATCCTCTGTTTCCAGTGCTTTAGTCTTTAGCCTAGCTTAGAGAATCCTCTGTTTTCCAGTGCTTTAGCCTTTAGCCTAGCATAGAGAATCCTCTGTTTTCCAGTGCTTTAGCCTTTAGCCTAGCTTAGAGAATCCTCTGTTTTCCAGTGCTTTAGCCTAGCTTAGAGAATCCTCTGTTTTCCAGTGCTTTAGCCTTTAGCCTAGCTTAGAGAATCCTCTGTTTTCCAGTGCTTTAGTCTTTAGCCTAGCTTAGAGAATCCTCTGTTTTCCAGTGCTTTAGTCTTTAGCCTAGCTTAGAGAATCCTGTTTTCCAGTGCTTTAGTCTTTAGCCTAGCTTAGAGAATCCTCTGTTTTCCAGTGCTTTAGCCTTTAGCCTAGCTTAGAGAATCCTCTGTTTTCCAGTGCTTTAGCCTAGCTTAGAGAATCCTCTGTTTTCCAGTGCTTTAGTCTTTAGCCTAGCTTAGAGAATCCTCTGTTTTCCAGTGCTTTAGCCTTTAGCCTAGCTTAGAGAATCCTCTGTTTTCCAGTGCTTTAGCCTTTAGCCTGGCTTGGTGAAGCCCCAATGTGACTCCTAGTATAATTGAATGTTAAATATTGTACCAGGCTAGTATTGGACATGCAGAAGGAAGGAAGGGAATTGACTGTCTCTCTACCTGCAGCATGCTGTGCATGTCTTTAGAATTGTTTACATCACCTGACAGCAGGTGAGAGCTAGCTTCACCATATAGCACTTTGGTAAGGTGTACTTTAACTAGCTAGCTACTGGAAATGAGGTGAAAACAGCGTACCTGCATCCCTGGCAGGCTACTCTGAACCGGAGAGTGAGCCATGTCGCCTGTCCACAGTCTGACCAGCTAGAACAGTTAGTCACTAGTTACAACCCAGAATACACAACGCAGCAGGTCGTGCGTCCTTATCGATGCGTCCTGCGTCCTTATCAATGCGTCCTGCGTCCTTATCGATACGTCCTGTGTCCTTATCGATGCGTTTCTGCGTCCTTATCGATACGTCCTGTGTCCTTATCGATGCGTTTCTGCGTCCTTATCGATACGTCCTGTGTCCTTATCGATGCGTCCTGCGTCCTTATCGATACGTCCTGCGTCCTTATCGATACGTCCTGCGTCCTTATCGATACGTCCTGTGAATCCTTCCCGAACAAGCTCGGTACAAAGTTAAAACATGTTGACTCGGCCACGAAAACCTTGTGGTATAAACAAAGCTAGTTCATCGACCGTTGTCCTATGTTAACATAACTATAAAATCATCATAACTAGTAAATCATCCAATGAATATTTTTTACTTGAGGAAAAATGAGCTAGCTTGCTAACTGGCTAGTTAGCTTCGTCGTTAGCATCGTACCCTAACTAGCTAGCTAGCTAGCTGCACGGTGACAACAAATCAACATGAATACAAAATAGCTAGCTGACAATGTTAGCTGGACCGTATTTCCAATTTATTTTTAACCGTAAAGCATAAGTGATCTATATATATCATACTAGCGAACGGTTTCCAATTTATTTTTGATGTTATATCACCGATTAGCTACCGAACAACTCGCTGTCAACTTCGTTAGCTTCGTTAGCTCCTGTAGCCGACTGGTCTCTCATCCGACCGCCTTGACAGACTTTCCACGCAGCCACATAACAACATAAAGCCGTTCAATAAGATATGATTACGATCCGATCTTGTAATCATCGGCTAGTTGAAAATCCATCCAAAGGAGATTACCACGCTGACAACTATACATATTATCTGTGTTTTCCCCTCGTCTCCTGTCCTCCATCTTGTCACCACTGGCGGATCCATGTCGGCGCGGAGCGGCTGTCCGGAGCGGCTGTCCGGAGAGCGGCTGCGTCCGTCTGTTGAACGGCAGAGGGCTCACGACACCGTTCACCAAATTAACACCGAGAAATTTAGTTCATGTGATATCATAACATTATAGAATTATATATATATATATTTGATGATATTTTATAACTGTTTGGAGAATACGTTGAAATCTAGATGAGCATAATGCTACTTTATCAACACTCATAAAAGCAAACCGGTTGTTTTCCACCTTATAAAAGATTAGATTTGGTCTGCTGTGTTCACTTGGCCGGTTAGCTCAGTTGGTTAGAGCGTCGTGCTAATAACGCGAAGGTCGCGGGTTCGATACCCGTACTGGCCATGACCATTTTGACTGTTGAATAGGCTGTGTTGTTGTGTTACTCGTCTCTGGGATTAAAGTTGGACTTCTTCTATTCTATTCTATTGGTGCCATATGATATGGAGTTATTCTATTGGTGCCATATGATATGGAGTTATTCTATTGGTGCCATATGATATGGAGTTATTCTATTGGTGCCATATGATATGGAGTTATTCTATTGGTGCCATATGATATGGAGTTATTCTATTGGTTCCATATGATATAGAGTTATTCTATTGGTGCCATATGATATGGAGTTATTCTATTGGTGCCATATGATATGGAGTTATTCTATTGGTCCCATATGATATGGGGTTATTCTATTGGTGCCATATGATATGGAGTTATTCTATTGGTGCCATATGATATGGAGTTATTATTCTATTGTAGTGGTTGGCTTTGAACGGCCCCAACCATGGTCATGCTCCAGTGAAGCCGCTATGTGGTAGTATTGCTCCCTCTCTACAGGCCTGATACAAAGGACACCAGCTGAGCTATAGTGCAGGTACCAGTGCTGGAGGGACTACTGTGCTCATGTTATTGTTCGGGTAACAAAATTCAATGGAAGTCCCATTGTTTTGTTTTTTTACAACGTAACGCGGAGTTAGTCGAAGGTCTTGTCGAGCCGATATGGCGACCAGGAAGAATCTGCGTTTTAATTAAGAGCCGCTTCTCCTTCCTGAAACTTTCAAACGCTTAAAAAATCAGCGCAGTTTGGATCGTAAAGGAATTCACTTCGGTCAAACACACTGTTGGAAAATATACACGTGGACAATCTCTCCCCAATCTGAAGGAAAAGGTAAGAAAGAAACGGGCGTCTTTATGTCGTTTAGGTTACTGGAGTACCCTAACCGCGGAGGCTAGATAGGTTACTGGAGTACCCTAACCGCGGAGGCTAGATAGGTTACTGGAGTACCCTAACCGCGGAGGCTAGATAGGTTACTGGAGTACCCTAACCGCGGAGGCTAGATAGGTTACTGGAGTACCCTAACCGCGGAGGCTAGATAGGTTACTGGAGTACCCTAACCGCGGAGGCTAGATAGGTTACTGGAGTACCCTAACCGCGGAGGCTAGATAGGTTACTGGAGTACCCTAACCGCGGAGGCTAGATAGGTTACTGGAGTACCCTAACCGCGGAGGCTAGATAGAAGATAGACAAACAATTTTAAATACAAGTAGAAAACCAATTTCAATCATGTCCTGTAATCTTCCCTTTACCTCTAATTCCTGCGGTTTGCCAGTTAATTCTCTCTCTCTGAATTGTCTGAAGTTACAGATGTTCTCCAGTTGGAATATAATAGACGTGTGTGTGTGTGTGTGTGTGTGTGTGTGTGTGTGTGTGTGTGTGTGTGTTATATAAGGTCATCTTCCAACAGGATTATAGTGAATAGCCAAATGATCCAAAACTACAGTGTAGTTCAGTAGGATGGAGGCTGTATGGATCTGTAACTACTACAGTGTAGTTTAGTAGGATGGAGGCTCCATAGCTGTATGGATCTGTAACTGCTGCAGTGTAGTTTAGTAGGATGGAGGCTGTATGGATCTGTAACTGCTACAGTGTAGTTTAGTAGGATGGAGGCTCCATAGCTGTATGAATCTGTAACTACTACAGTGTAGTTTAGTAGGATGGAGGCTCCATAGCTGTATGGATCTGTAACTGCTACAGTGTAGTTTAGTAGAATGGAGGCTGTGTGGATCTGTAACTGCTGCAGTGTAGTTTAGTAGGATGGAGGCTCCATAGCTGTATGGATCTGTAACTACTACAGTGTAGTTTAGTAGGATGGAGGCTGTATGGATCTGTAACTGCTACAGTGTAGTTTAGTAGGATGGAGGCTCCATAGCTGTATGGATCTGTAACTACTACAGTGTAGTTTAGTAGGATGGAGGCTCCATAGCTGTATGGATCTGTAACTACTACAGTGTAGTTTAGTAGGATGGAGGCTCCATAGCTGTATGGATCTGTAACTGCTACAGTGTAGTTTAGTAGGATGGAGGCTGTATGGATCTGTAACTGCTACAGTGTAGTTTAGTAGGATGGAGGCTCCATAGCTGTATGGATCTGTAACTGCTGCAGTGTAGTTTAGTAGGATGGAGGCTGTATGGATCTGTAACTGATACAGTGTAGTTTAGTAGGATGGAGGCTCCATAGCTGTATGGATCTGTAACTGATACAGTGTAGTTTAGTAGGATGGAGGCTCCATAGCTGTATGGATCTGTAACTGCTACAGTGTAGTTTAGTAGGATGGAGGCTCCATAGCTGTATGGATCTACAGTAAATATATTTTATTTATTTGAAGGATTCTTTCTCGCTGATAAAAGGTAAGGGCCATATGTTTAGAAATCCGTATCACAAGTGATGATTATTGACATTTCTAAAGCTTAAAACACAGCGTTTGGATTGTTTATTTTATAAGGCTGTTGAGTCTGCAGATTGTAGTTCACATGTGGTAGTCGTGTGCAAAGCTGAGAACTGAAGGGAGAAGGCAGAATGACTGAGAACTGAAGGGAGAATGACTGAAGGCAGAATGACTGAGAACTGAAGGCAGAATGACTGAAGGCAGAATGACTGAGAACTGAAGGCAGAATGACTGAGAACTGAAGGCAGAATGACTGAGAACTGAAGGCAGAATGACTGAGAACTGAAGGCAGAATGACTGAGAACTGAAGGGAGAATGACAGAGCTGAAGGGAGAATGACTGAGAACTGAAGGGAGAATGACTGAGAGCTGAAGGGAGAAGGCAGAATGACTGAGAACTGAAGGCAGAATGACTGAGAGCTGAAGGGAGAAGGCAGAATGACTGAGAACTGAAGGCAGAATGACTGAGAGCTGAAGGGAGAAGGCAGAATGACACCTAGTTTGAGATAGTTTCTTCTACATTAAATGTTTCTGTAGTGATAATCTGTAAGGCAGCAGCTACTCTTCCTGGTGTTTATTATGGATCCCCATTAGTTCCTGTCAAGACAGCAGCTACTCTTCCTGGGGTTTATTATGGATCCCCATTAGTTCCTGCCAAGGCAGCAGCTACTCTTCCTGGGGTTTATTATGGATCCCCATTAGTTCCTGCCAAGGCAGCAGCTACTCTTCCTGTGGTTTATTATGGATCCCCATTAGTTCCTGCCAAGGCAGCAGCTACTCTTCCTGGGGTTTATTATGGATCCCCATTAGTTCCTGTCAAGGCAGCAGCTACTCTTCCTGGGGTTTATTATGGATCCCCATTAGTTCCTGCCAAGGCAGCAGCTACTCTTCCTGGGGTTTATTATGGATCCCCATTAGTTCCTGCCAAGGCAGCAGCTACTCTTCCTGGGGTTTATTATGGATCCCATTAGTTCCTGCCAAGGCAGCAGCTACTCTTCCTGGGGTTTATTATGGATCCCCATTAGTTCCTGCCAAGGCAGCAGCTACTCTTCCTGGGGTTTATTATGGATCCCCATTAGTTCCTGCCAAGGCAGCAGCTACTCTTCTTGGGGTTTATTATGGATCCCCATTAGTTCCTGCCAAGACAGCAGCTACTCTTCCTGGGGTTTATTATGGATCCCCATTAGTTCCTGCCATGGCAGCAGCTACTCTTCCTGGGGTTTATTATGGATCCCCATTAGTTCCTGCCAAGGCAGCAGCTACTCTTCCTGGGGTTTATTATGGATCCCCATTAGTTCCTGCCATGGCAGCAGCTACTCTTCCTGGGGTTTATTATGGATCCCCATTAGTTCCTGCCAAGGCAGCAGCTACTCTTCTTGGGGTCTTACAAAATTAAGGCAGTTATACAATTTTAGAAACAGATTTCACAGCACACCTGTGTTCATTAAGCTATACTCTAGCTGAGAGTCTTTAACCCCTCTGAACTGAGTGCTGGCTTAGGCCTGGTGCCTGGCTCTCTCTCTGTGTGTGTCTCGCTCTCGCTCTCTTGCTCTCTCGCTCTCTCGCTCTCTCGCTCTCTGGCTCTCTCTCTCTCTCTCTCTCTCTCTCTCTCTGGCTCTCTCTCTCTCTCTCTCTGGCTCTCTCTCTCTCTCTGTCTCTCTCTCTCTCTCTGGCTCTCTCTCTCTCTCTGGCTCTCTCTCTCTCTCTGGCTCTCTCTCTCTCTCTGGCTCTCTCTCTCTCTCTGGCTCTCTCTCTCTCTCTCTCTCTCTCTCTGGCTCTCTCTCTCTCTCTCTCTCTCTCTGGCTCTCTCTCTCTCTCTGGCTCTCTCTCTCTCTCTGGCTCTCTCTCTCTCTCTGGCTCTCTCTCTCTGGCTCTCTCTCTCTGGCTCTCTCTCTCTGGCTCTCTCTCTCTGGCTCTCTCTCTCTGTCTCTCCTCTCTCTCTCTCCTCTTCAAAGGGTTTTATTGTCATGGGGAAACATTGTGTATGTTGCTAAAGCGAGTGTAATAGATAATGAACAGAAGTGAAATAAACATTTCACTCACAAAAGTACCAAAACACTAAAGACATTTCAAATATCATATTATGTTCAAATGGATAAAGTACAGAAGGGAAAATAAATAAACATAAATATGGGTTGTATTTACAATGGTGTTTGTTCTTCACTGGTTGACCTTTTCTTGTGGCAACAGGTCACACATCTTGCTGCTGTGATGGGACACTGGTATTTCACCCAGTAGATATGGGAGTTTATCAAGATTGGGTTTGTTTTCAAATTCTTTGTGTATCTGTGTAATCTGAGGGAAATATGTGTCTCTAATATGGTCATACATTTGGCAGGAGGTTAGGAAGTGCAGCTCAGTTTCCACCTCATTTTGTGGGGAGTGTTGCACATAGCCTGTCTTCTCTTGAGAGCCAGGTCTGCCTACGGCGGCCTTTCTCAATAGCAAGGCTATGCTCACTGGGTCTGTACATAGTCAAAGCTTTCCTTAAGTTTGGGTCAGTCACAGTGGTCAGGTATTCTGCCACGGTGTCCTCTCTGTATAGGGCCAAATAGCAGTCCAGTTTGTTCTGTTTTTTTGTTAATCATTTCCAATGTGTCAAGTAATTATCTTTGTTTTCTCATGATTTGGTTGAGTATAATTGTGTTGCTGTCCTGGGGCTCTGTGGGGTCTGTTTGTGTTTGTGAACTGAGCCCCAGGACCAGCTTGCTTAGGGGCCTCTTCTCCAGGTTCATCTCTCTGTAGGTGATGGCTTTTGTTATGGAAGGTTTGGGAATAGTTTCCTTTTAGGTGGTTGTAGAATTAAGAGTCTATTTTCTGGATTTTAGTAATTAGTGGGTATCATCTGAATTCTGCTCTGAATGCCTGATTTAGTGGGTGTGCTGCTCTGAATGCCTGATTTAGTGGGTGTGCTGCTCTGAATGCCTGATTTAGTGGGTGTGCTGCTTTGAATGGCTGATTTAGGGGGTTTGCTGCTCTGAATGCCTGATTTAGTGGTAGGGCCCATAGGGAATAGGGAGCCATTTTGGATGCTTTTGACCAGGGCCAATCAAAAGGTTGGAAATAATGGTTGGGACTTGTGGAACATTACCTGGCTGCCTCCAAAATGGCTCCCTATTCCCTATGGGCCCTGGTCAAAAGCATCCAAAATGGCTCCCTATTCCCTATGGGCCCTGGTCAAAAGCATCCAAAATGGCTCCCTATTCCCTATGGGTCCTGGTCAAAAGCATCCAAAATGGCACCCTTTTTCCTATGGGCCCTGGTCAAAAGCATCCAAAATGGCACCCTATTCCCTATGGGCCCTGGTCAAAAGAATCCATAGGGAATAGGGAGCCATTTTGGAGGCAGCCAGGTAATGTTCCACAAGTCCCAACCATTATTTCCAACCTTTTGATTGCAGCTTGTCGGCCTCAGGAGGGTTGGCAGTCTTAAAGTGATCTGATCTAATGGCAAATTGATTTATCTCTGGGGATCTACTGTAGCTGGAAGACTGATTTATCTCTGGGGATCTACTGTAGCTGAAATACTGATTTTATCTCTGGGGATCTACTGTAGCTGAAAGACTGATTCATCTCTGGGGATCTACTGTAGCTGAAAGACTGATTCATCTCTGGGGATCTACTGTAGCTGAAAGACTGACTTATCTCTGGGGATCTACTGTAGCTGAAAGACTGATTTTATCTCTGGGGATCTACTGTAGCTGAAAGACTGATTTATCTCTGGGGATCTACTGTAGCTGAAATACTGACTTATCTCTGGGGATCTACTGTAGCTGAAAGACTGATTTATCTCTGGGGATCTACTGTAGCTGAAAGACTGATTTATCTCTGGGGATCTACTGTAGCTGAAATACTGACTTATCTCTGGGGATCTACTGTAGCTGAAAGACTGATTTATCTCTGGGGATCTACTGTAGCTGAAAGACTGACTTATCTCTGGGGATCTACTGTAGCTGAAAGACTGATTTTATCTCTGGGGATCTACTGTAGCTGAAAGACTGATTTATCTCTGGGGGATCTACTGTAGCTGAAAGACTGACTTATCTCTGGGGATCTACTGTAGCTGAAAGACTGATTTTATCTCTGGGGATCTACTGTAGCTGAAAGACTGATTTATCTCTGGGGATCTACTGTAGCTGAAATACTTCTATTTTTCTAGGAAGGTCGCGTGCTTTTCTGTCGTCTGTCAAATCCCTCAACCTATGATGCTGTCACCTATTTAGTCTTTAGATCAGTCGACAGGAGAATGTTGGAAGGAACTTGTGTAGGATGAGATGAATTCAGCCCGGCCACGTCTGATCTGGTCTGAGATTGATGACGTCACTGCAGTGGAATGTTTGCGTTTTGTAGACGGTAAAGTGCTCTACCGAAACCGGAGCCTTCGGAGGTCCGTTTGTGTTTTGTGTTCCAGACATTCAGCCGCTGGCTCCGTTAGTGGCTAGGGGGGTAGAGGAGGAGGAGAGGGCGACGTCGGCTCCGTTAGTGGCTAGGGGGGGTAGAGGAGGAGGAGAGGGCGACGTCGGCTCCGTTAGTGGCTAGGGGGGTAGAGGAGGAGGAGAGAGGGCGACGTCGGCTCCGTTAGTGGCTAGGGGGGTAGAGGAGGAGGAGAGGGCGACGTCGGCTCCGTTAGTGGCGAGGGGGGTAGAGGAGGAGGAGAGGGCGACGTCGGCTCCGTTAGTGGCTAGGGGGGTAGAGGAGGAGGAGAGGGCGACGTTGGCTCCGTTAGTGGCTAGGGGGGTAGAGGAGGAGGAGAGGGCGACGTCGGCTCCGTTAGTGGCTAGGGGGGTAGAGGAGGAGGAGAGGGCGACGTCGGCTCCGTTAGTGGCTAGGGGGGTAGAGGAGGAGGAGAGGGCGACGTCGGCTCCGTTAGTGGCTAGGGGGGTAGAGGAGGAGGAGAGGGCGACGTCGGCTCCGTTAGTGGCTAGGGGGGTAGAGGAGGAGGAGAGATCTCCGTTGGCCCCGTTAGTGGCTAGGGGGGTAGAGGAGGAGGAGAGATCTCCGTCGGCTCCGTTAGTGGCTAGGGGGGTAGAGGAGGAGGAGAGGGCGACGTCGGCTCCGTTAGTGGCTAGGGGGGTAGAGGAGGAGGAGAGATCTCCGTCGGCTCCGTTAGTGGCTAGGGGGGTAGAGGAGGAGGAGAGGGCGACGTCGGCTCCGTTAGTGGCTAGGGGGGTAGAGGAGGAGGAGAGATCTCCGTCGGCTCCGTTAGTGGCTAGGGGGGTAGAGGAGGAGGAGAGGGCGACGTCGGCTCCGTTAGTGGGTGGGGGGGTAGAGGAGGAGGAGAGGGCGACGTCGGCTCCGTTAGTGGCTAGGGGGGTAGAGGAGGAGGAGAGATCTCCGTTGGCTCCGTTAGTGGGTAGGGGGGTAGAGGGAGGAGGAGAGGGCGACGTCGGCTCCGTTAGTGGCTAGGGGGGTAGAGGAGGAGGAGAGGGCGACGTCGGCTCCGTTAGTGGCTAGGGGGGTAGAGGAGGAGGAGAGATCTCCGTTGGCTCCGTTAGTGGCTAGGGGGGTAGAGGAGGAGGAGAGGGCGACGTCGGCTCCGTTAGTGGGTGGGGGGGTAGAGGAGGAGGAGAGATCTCCGTTGGCTCCGTTAGTGGGTAGGGGGGTAGAGGAGGAGGAGAGATCTCCGTTGGCCCCGTTAGTGGGTGGGGGGGTAGAGGAGGAGGAGGAGAGATCTCCGTTGGCCCCGTTAGTGGGTAGGGGGGTAGAGGAGGAGGAGAGATCCCCGTTAGTGGCTAGGGGGGTAGAGGAGGAGGAGAGGGCGACGTCGGCCCCGTTAGTGGGTAGGGGGGTAGAGGAGGAGGAGAGCTGTCGTTCCACGTTGAGGAGGATAAGCCCCGAGGGCCTGAGAGACAGAGGTATGTTCTGTCTCATCATTCAACCTCCTTTAATTCCTCTGTGTCTGTCTGTATCGACGTTACTGTCTGGTTTAGTCAGCCACAGCTAAAATACCATTGGGTTTTCTAGACTTGTGTCATCGTCATGGAGGGAAGGAGTCTAGTGACTCACCTGCAAGCTGGCTGAAGTGTGACCACCGATGGGGTCCTCTATCTGGCCTGGTTTAGACAGGGAGGTCCTCTATCTGGCCTGGTTTAGACAGGGAGGTCCTCTATCTGGCCTGGTTTAGACAGGGAGGTCCTCTATCTGGCCTGGTTTAGACAGGGAGGTCCTCTATCTGGCCTGGTTTAGACAGGGAAGTCCTCTATCTGGCCTGGTTTAGACAGGGAGGTCCTCTATCTGGCCTGGTTTAGACAGGGAGGTCCTCTATCTGGCCTGGTTTAGACAGGGAGGTCCTCTATCTGGCATGGTTTAGACAGGGAAGTGCTGCATCTGGCCTGGTTCATACTGTTACAGACAGAGAGTATCTGGCCTGGTTCATACTGTTACAGACAGACAGACAGTATCTGGCCTGGTTCATACTGTTACAGACAGACAGACAGTATCTGGCCTGGTTCATACTGTTACAGACAGACAGACAGTATCTTGCCTGGTTCATACTGTTACAGACAGACAGTATCTGGCCTGGTTCATACTGTTACAGACAGACAGTATCTGGCCTGGTTCATACTGTTACAGACAGACAGTATCTGGCCTGGTTCTCACAGTAATTGTCTGTCCTTTTTTTGGGCTGAATACTTATATTCCCATGGCAACCCGCGTGTGTTCTGGGAATAGGTCGTGGCCTTGCTGCTCCGGGTCGGTCTCTGCTCACTGTCTCTGTCCTCTCTGGGTCGGTCTCTGCTCACTGTCTCTGTCCTCTCCGGGTCGGTCTCTGCTCACTGTCTCTGTCCTCTCCGGCTCGGTCTCTGCTCACTGTCTCTGTCCTCTCAGGCTCGGAGGGCTGCTTGCTTCCTGAAACAACTGGCTGTTAGTATGAAAACAGACACTCTGTCCTCTAAAGCAGTGGTTCTCAGCTGGTTTTAGCTCAGGACCCAAATTCAACCAGGTTGTCTCAGTCGCGACCCAATATTTGCGTCGCCAAAATACAATCTGGAAAACTATTTAAAAAAAAAAATACTATATTGATATTAAATGTAGCAATTATATAACAAGGGAACAACATTCCCACTTCTTTCATTGTAAATAATAACATTTTGACGATATTCTTGATGAAGAATGTTAATAAACTCCCTGGTTTGAGACACTAAATCAACCTAAATAGCCCTGCTAATAGAATGTTAATAAACTCCCTGGTTTGAGACACTAAATCAACCTAAATAGCCCTGCTAATAGAATGTTAATAAACTCCCTGGTTTGAGACACTAAATCAACCTAAATAGCCCTGCTAATAGAATGTTAATAAACTCCCTGGTTTGAGACACTAAATCAACCTAAATAGCCCTGCTAATAGAATGTTAATAAACTCCCTGGTTTGAAACACTAAATCAACCTGCTAATAGAATGTTAATAAACTCCCTGGTTTGAAACACTAAATCAACTCTAAATAGCCCTGCTAATAGCTCTATATGGGGGAAAACGTCCGTCTTCAGACATGTCCTTGTTTTCAGAGTGTATCCTGTACACGTCTCCCTGTCTGTCCTCAGGTGTGTGAGGGTAGTAGAGAGGCTGGTTCTGCTGACTGAGGCACCATGGTAGATCCGGTGGACAGGGCGGTGGCTGGCCAGAGGCTGGGGATCCCAGAGAGTTTAGGGGTGTCTACCCTGGAACCAGGCCAGAGACTCCCAACCACGCCCCAAGGACGACAGGTCTCCATCCGGGTACAGCTGCTGGACGACGTCACGGAGGTCTTCGACATATCAGTGAGTACAGGAACTATTTAGCTCTATGGGAGGAATGACATGCTGGAGCAATCACAATGCTTTGGATGAGGTCCATAGTTCCCAGGCTCTGGTACCAATGCTTTGGATGAGGTCCATAGTTCCCAGGTTCTGATACCAATGAGGTCTATAGTTCCCAGGCTCTGATACCAATGAGGTCCATAGTTCCCAGGCTCTGGTACCAATGCTTTAGATGAGGTCTATAGTTCCCAGGCTCTGGTACCAATGCTTTAGATGAGGTCCATAGTTCCCAGGCTCTGGTACCAATGAGGTCCATAGTTCCCAGGCTCTGGCACCAATGCTTTGGATGAGGTCCATAGTTCCCAGGCTCTGGTTCCAATGAGGTCCATAGTTCCCAGGCTCTGGTTCCAATGAGGTATATAGTTCCCAGGCTCTGGTTCCAATGAGGTCCATAGTTCCCAGGCTCTGGTACCAATGAGGTCCATAGTTCCCAGGCTCTGGCACCAATGCTTTAACACTGGAGGATCAATCCTTCACATTCTTTTGGCTGTCGGGGCGGCAGGTAGCCTAGTGGTTAAAGCATTGGACTTGTAACCGAAAGGTTGCAAGATCGAATCCAAGGCTCTGTCTGTAACCTGGTGTGTTCTGCTCTCTCTCTCCACAGCAACGGGCCCCAGCCAAGGCTCTGTCTGTAACCTGGTGTGTTCTGCTCTCTCTCTCCACAGCAACGGGCCCCAGCCAAGGCTCTGTTTGTAACCTGGTGTGTTCTGCTCTCTCCACAGAAACGGGCCCCAGCCAAGGCTCTGTCTGTAACCTGGTGTGTTCTGCTCTCTCCACAGCAACGGGCCCCAGCCAAGGCTCTGTTTGACCTGGTGTGTGTGCATCTGAACCTGGCTGAAAGAGACTACTTCGGTCTACAGTACCAGAACTCCAGAAGGCTGATGGTGAGACTGAAGTTCTTTATACACTATGACGTGTCACAAATGGATCCCTGTATTCTATATAGCTCACTACCTCTGCCCAGAGCCTTATGCCATGCCTACGTTTCTGTCTGTCTACTTTTCTGTTGCACTCTCTCAATACTGGCCCCTGGACAGTGTTACTGACTGGTGACTCTCAATACTGGCCCCTGGACAGTGTTACTGACTGGTGACTCTCAATACTGGCCCCTGGACAGTGTTACTGACTGGTGACTCTCAATACTGGCCCCTGGACAGTGCTACTGACTGGTGACTCTCAATACTGGCCCCTGGACAGTGTTACTGACTGGTGACTCTCAATACTGGCCCCTGGACAGTGCTACTGACTGGTGACTCTCAATACTGGCCCCTGGACAGTGTTCCTGGTGACTCTCAATACTGGCCCCTGGACAGTGTTCCTGGGGACTCGCAATACTGGCCCCTGGACAGTGTTCCTGGGGACTCTCAATACTGGCCCCTGGACAGTGTTCCTGGTGACTCTCAATACTGGCCCCTGGACAGTGTTACTGACTGGTGACTCTCAATACTGGCCCCTGGACAGTGTTACTGACTGGTGACTCTCAGTACTGGCCCCTGGACAGTGTTCCTGGTGACTCTCAATACTGGCCCCTGGACAGTGCTACTGGTGACTTCAGCCTGGGGTTAAAGGGGTTAAAGCAGCCAGACTCCACACAGCCTGGGGTTAAAGGGGTTAAAGCAGCCAGACTCCACACAGCCTGGGGTTAAAGCAGCCAGACTCCACACAGCCTGGGGTTAAAGGGGTTAAAGCAGCGAGACTCCATACAGCCTGGGGTTAAAGCAGCCAGACTCCATACAGCCTGGGGTTAAAGGGGTTAAAGCAGCCAGACTCCACACAGCCTGGGGTTAAAGGGGTTAAAGCAGCCAGACTCCACACAGCCTGGGGTTAAAGGGGTTAAAGCAGCCGGACTCCACACAGCCTGGGGTTAAAGCAGCCAGACTCCACACAGCCTGGGGTTAAAGCAGCCAGACTCCACACAGCCTGGGGTTAAAGGGGTTAAAGCAGCCAGACTCCACACAGCCTGGGGTTAAAGCAGCCAGGCTCCATACAGCCTGGGGTTAAAGGGGTTAAAGCAGCCAGACTCCACACAGCCTGGGGTTAAAGCAGCCAGACTCCATACAGCCTGGGGTTAAAGGGGTTAAAGCAGCCAGACTCCACACAGCCTGGGGTTAAAGCAGCCAGGCTCCATACAGCCTGGGGTTAAAGGGGTTAAAGCAGCCAGACTCCACACAGCCTGGGGTTAAAGCAGCCAGACTCCATACAGCCTGGGGTTAAAGGGGTTAAAGCAGCCAGACTCCACACAGCCTGGGGTTAAAGCAGCCAGACTCCATACAGCCTGGGGTTAAAGGGGTTAAAGCAGCCAGACTCCACACAGCCTGGGGTTAAAGCAGCCAGACTCCATACAGCCTGGGGTTAAAGGGGTTAAAGCAGCCAGACTCCACACAGCCTGGGGTTAAAGCAGCCAGGCTCCATACAGCCTGGGGTTAAAGGGGTTAAAGCAGCCAGACTCCACACAGCCTGGGGTTAAAGCAGCCAGACTCCATACAGCCTGGGGTTAAAGGGGTTAAAGCAGCCAGACTCCACACAGCCTGGGGTTAAAGCAGCCAGACTCCATACAGCCTGGGGTTAAAGGGGTTAAAGCAGCCAGACTCCACACAGCCTGGGGTTAAAGGGGTTAAAGCAGCCAGACTCCACACAGCCTGGGGTTAAAGCAGCCAGACTCCATACAGCCTGGGGTTAAAGGGGTTAAAGCAGCCAGACTCCATACAGCCTGGGGTTAAAGCAGCCAGACTCCACACAGCCTGGGGTTAAAGCAGCCAGACTCCATACAGCCTGGGGTTAAAGCAGCCAGACTCCACACAGCCTGGGGTTAAAGGGGTTAAAGCAGCCAGACTCCATACAGCCTGGGGTTAAAGGGGTTAAAGCAGCCAGACTCCATACAGCCTGGGGTTAAAGCAGCCAGGCTCCATACAGCCTGGGGTTAAAGCAGCCAGACTCCACACAGCCTGGGGTTAAAGCAGCCAGACTCCATACAGCCTGGGGTTAAAGCAGCCAGACTCCACACAGCCTGGGGTTAAAGGGGTTAAAGCAGCCAGACTCCATACAGCCTGGGGTTAAAGCAGCCAGGCTCCATACAGCCTGGGGTTAAAGCAGCCAGACTCCATACAGCCTGGGGTTAAAGGGGTTAAAGCAGCCAGACTCCACACAGCCTGGGGTTAAAGGGGTTAAAGCAGCCAGACTCCACACAGCCTGGGGTTAAAGCAGCCAGACTCCACACAGCCTGGGGTTAAAGGGGTTAAAGCAGCCAGACTCCATACAGCCTGGGGTTAAAGCAGCCAGACTCCACACAGCCTGGGGTTAAAGGGGTTAAAGCAGCCAGACTCCACACAGCCTGGGGTTAAAGGGGTTAAAGCAGCCAGACTCCACACAGCCTTATAACCCGTTTATAAAGGTTTCTGAAGTGTTTCTGAAGCGTTTTGTTGTTTGTGGTTTTTCTGTAGGTCTGGTTGGACCTGCTGAAGCCCCTGAAACAGATAAGACGTGAGTACTGAGAGGACAGCCCTGTATAGTACTAATGGAATATAGTACTGAGAGGACCCTGTAGCTCAGTTGGTAGAGCGTGGTGTGTGCAACGCCAAGGTTGTGGGTTCGTTTTTTTTTTTTTTTTTTTTTGGTACTGGCCCCCCGTGCCAGTACCAAAAAAAAAAAAAAAAAAAAAAAAAAAAAATGCATGAAATGAAATGTATGCATTTACTACTGTAAGTCGCTCTGGATAAGAGCGTCTGCTAAATGACTAAAATGTAAATGTAAAATGTATATAGTACTGAGAGGACCCTGTATAGTACTAATGGAATATAGTACTGAGAGGACAACCCTGTATAGTACTAATGGAATATAGTACTGAGAGGACAGCCCTGTATAGTACTAATGGAATATAGTACTGAGGACAACCCTGTATAGTACTAGTGGAATATAGCACTGAGAGGACAACCCTGTATAGTACTAATGGAATATAGTACTGAGAGGACAACCCTGTATAGTACTAATGGAATATAGTACTCAGAGGACAGCCCTGTATAGTACTAGTGGAATATAGTACTGAGAGGACAACCCTGTATAGTACTAGTGGAATATAGTACTGAGAGGACAACCCTGTATAGTACTAATGGAATATAGTACTGAGAGGACAACCCTGTATAGTACTGAGAGGACGACCCTGTGTAGTACTAATGGAATATAGTACTGAGAGGACAACCCTGTATAGTACTAATGGAATATAGTACTGAGAGGACAACCCTGTATAGTACTAGTGGAATATAGTACTGAGAGGACCCTGTATAGTACTAATGGAATATAGTACTGAGAGGACAACCCTGTATAGTACTAATGGAATATAGTACTGAGAGGACAACCCTGTATAGTACTAATGGAATATAGTACTGAGAGGACAACCCTGTATAGTACTAATGGAATATAGTACTGAGAGGGCAACCCTGTATAGTACTAATGGAATATAGTACTGAGAGGACAACCCTGTATAATACTAATGGAATATAGTACTGAGAGGACAACCCTGTATAGTACTAATGGAATATAGTACTGAGAGGACAGCCCTGTATAGTACTAATGGAATATAGTACTGAGAGGACAGCCCTGTATAGTACTAATGGAATATAGTACTGAGAGGACAGCCCTGTATAGTACTAGTGGAATATAGTACTGAGAGGACAGCCCTGTATAGTACTAATGGAATATAGTACTGAGAGGACAACCCTGTATAGTACTAGTGGAATATAGTACTGAAAGGACAGTCCTGTATAGTACAAGTGGAATATAGTACTGAGAGGACAACCCTGTATAGTACTAATGGAATATAGTACTGAGAGGACAACCCTGTATAGTATTAATGGAATATAGTACTGAGAGGACAACCCTTTTTAACTACATTATGCTCTGTCTCTCTCTCTCTCTCTCTCTGTCTCTCTCTCTCTCTCTGTCTCTCTCTCTCTCTCTGTCTCTCTCTCCTCTCTCTCTCTCTCTCTCTCCCCACAGGCCCTAAGAACACCATCCTTCGTTTTGTGGTGAAGTTCTTCCCTCCAGACACACAGCTGCTGGAGGAGCTGACACGGTGAGAGTGGATGAGTCTTCCTGTTCTTCTTCTCAACAAACACACCCTGATCCATCACCATTCTGAACACACCCTGATCCATCACCATTCTGAACACACCCTGATCCATCACCATTCTGAACACACCCTGATCCATCACCCTTCTGAACACACCCTGATCCATCACCATTCTGTACACACCCTGAACCATCACCATTCTGTACACACCCTGAACCATCACCATTCTGTACACACCCTGAACCATCACCATTCTGTACACACCCTGAACCATCACCATTCTGTACACACCCTGAACCATCAACGGGAAAATAACTTCACCATTCTGTAGAGTTACAGTGCTTTTTCTTTCCTGATGTTTACAGAGGTCAATGTCTCATGAGTCCAGCGTATCCTACAACTCAGAGGCCAAAACAAACAGGGACAGGAAGTGTAACAGGAAGTGGTCAGAAGCCTCCTTCCTGTGTTTGCATCTCCAGCAGTTCTAACGGGAGTCAATATGTCCTTAACAAGAGAAGAGGGGACGCAGTGTAACCTACTGTTGAGGGATCAGACGCAGTGTAACCTACTGTTGAGGGATCAGACGCAGTGTAACCTACTGTTGAGGGATCAGACGCAGTGTAACCTACTGTTGAGGGATCAGACGCAGTGTAACCTACTGTTGAGGGATCAGACGCAGTGTAACCTACTGTTGAGGGATCAGACGCAGTGTAACCTACTGTTGAGGGATCAGACGCAGTGTAACCTACTGTTGAGGGATCAGACGCAGTGTAACCTACTGTTGAGGGATCAGACGCAGTGTAACCTACTGTTGAGGGATCAGACGCAGTGTAACCTACTGTTGAGGGACCAGACGCAGTGTAACCTACTGTTGAGGGATCAGACGCAGTGTAACCTACTGTTGAGGGATCAGACGCAGTGTAACCTACTGTTGAGGGATCAGACGCAGTGTAACCTACTGTTGAGGGATCAGACGCAGTGTAACCTACTGTTGAGGGATCAGACACAGTGTAACCTACTGTTGAGGGACGCTGTTGAGGGATCAGACACAGTGTAACCTACTGTTGAGGGATCAGACGCAGTGTAACCTACTGTTGAGGGATCAGACGCAGTGTAACCTACTGTTGAGGGATCAGACGCAGTGTAACCTACTGTTGAGGGATCAGACGCAGTGTAACCTACTGTTGAGGGATCAGACGCAGTGTAACCTACTGTTGAGGGATCAGACGCAGTGTAACCTACTGTTGAGGGATCAGACGCAGTGTAACCTACTGTTGAGGGATCAGACGCAGTGTAACCTACTGTTGAGGGATCAGACGCAGTGTAACCTACTGTTGAGGGATCAGACGCAGTGTAACCTACTGTTGTGGGATCAGACGCAGTGTAACCTACTGTTGAGGGATCAGACGCAGTGTAACCTACTGTTGAGGGAATAAAATACATTAAAAAATACATTAAAAATGTACCATAACATGTATCCTGTTGGCAACAAGACAACTAAAGTAATACTGCAACAAAACGTGGCAAAGAAATTAACTTTAAATCCTGAATACAAAGTGTTATTTTTTTTGGGGGGGGGGGCAAATCACAACATAACACTTGAGGTTTGAACTGTTCAAGCATGGTGGTGGCTATATCATGTTATGGGTATGCTTGTCATCGGTATTCAAGCATGGTGGTGGCTGCGTCATGTTATGGGTATGCTTGTCATCGGTATTCAAGCATGGTGGTGGCTGCGTCATGTTATGGGTATGCTTGTCATCGGTATTCAAGCATGGTGGTGGCTGCGTCATGTTATGGGTATGCTTGTCATCGGTATTCAAGCATGGTGGTGGCTGCGTCATGTTATGGGTATGCTTGTCATCGGTATTCAAGCATGGTGGTGGCTGCGTCATGTTATGGGTATGCTTGTCATCGGTATTCAAGCATGGTGGTGGCTGCGTCATGTTATGGGTATGCTTGTCATCGGTATTCAAGCATGGTGGTGGCTGCATCATGTTATGGGTATGCTTGTCATCGGTATTCAAGCATGGTGGTGGCTGCATCATGTTATGGGTATGCTTGTCATCGGTATCAGAGATATTGGCCTGTGTTGATGTGTGATCAGAGATATAGGGCAGAACAACAGGTTTTTACCTTGTCAGCTCGGGGATTCAATCAGATGGATGGAGAGCTGTTTTATGGCTTGGCAACATTCTCATGCTATTTGTGGATTCACTGTCTGCCAAGGCATCTGATGTGACTGTTAGCTGACCCTGTAAGGAGGGTTGGGGTTTCAAGGCTCTGCCATTACAAAGCAGGTTTCTGACTGGGCAGAACTCGCTGAAGCTGGAAACACAGGCTAATAGTTACCATGTGTCTCCTCTCTCTCTCTCCTTCTCCTCTCTCTCTCTCCTTCTCCTCTCTCTCTGTCTCTCCTTCTCCTCTCTCTGTCTCTCCTTCTCATCTCTCTCCCTCTCTCTCTCTCTCCTTCTCTCTCTCTCTCTCTCCTCTCTCTCTCTGTCTCTCCTTCTCCTCTCTCTCCTTCTCCTCTCTCTCTCTCTCTCTCTCCTTCTCCTCCTCTCTCTCTCTCCTTCTCCTCTCTCTCTCTCCTCCTCTCTCTCTCTCAGGTACCTGTTTGCTCTCCAGATAAAGCATGATTTGGCGTGTGGACGTCTGACCTGTAACGACACCAGTGCTGCTCTGCTGGTCTCACATATCGTCCAGTGTGAGCATACTTTATATTATAATATAGTTAGAGCTTCCTGATTTATTTTAGTACCGGCTCCAGAGGGTACCGGCTCCAGAGGGTACCGGCTCCAGAGGGTACCGGCTCCAGAGGGTACCGGCTCCAGAGGGTACCGGCTCCAGAGGGTACCGGCTCCAGAGGGTACCGGCTCCAGAGGGTACCGGCTCCAGAGGGTACCGGCTCCAGAGGGTACCGGCTCCAGAGGGTACCGGGCTCCAGAGGGTACCGGCGGCTCCAGTAGGGTACCGGGCTCCAGAGGGTACCGGCGGCTCCAGTGGGTACCGGCCGGCTCCAGTGGGTACCGGCCGGCTCCAGTGGGTACGGCCGGCTCCAGTGGGTACCGGCCGGCCTCCCAGTGGGTACCGGCCGGCCCCAGAGGGTACCGGCCGGCTCCAGTGGGTACCGGCCGGCTCCAGTGGGTACCGGCCGGCTCCAGTGGGTACCGGCCGGCTCCAGTGGGTACCGGCCGGCTCCAGTGGGTACCGGCCGGCTCCAGGGGTACCGGCCGGCTCCAGTGGGTACGTCCGGCTCCAGTGGGTACGTACCGGCTCCAGTGGGTACGTACCGGCTCCAGTGGGTACGTACCGGCTCCAGTGGGTACGTACCGGCTCCAGTGGGTACGTACCGGCTCCAGTGGGTACGTACCGGCTCCAGTGGGTACGTACCGGCTCCAGTGGGTACGTACCGGCTCCAGTGGGTACGTACCGGCTCCAGAGGGTACCGGCTCCAGAGGGTACCGGCTCCAGTGGGTACCGGCCGGCTCCAGTGGGTACCGGCCGGCTCCAGTGGGTACGTACCGGCTCCAGTGGGTACGTACCGGCTCCAGTGGGTACGTACCGGCTCCAGTGGGTACGTACCGGCTCCAGTGGGTACCGGCCGGCTCCAGTGGGTACCGGCCGGCTCCAGTGGGTACCGGCTCCAGTTCCAAACTGAGTTGATGAGGCGGTTAATATGCGTAGAGGAGCCATTGTCATTCAGGCTGAACCATTTCTCTGGATACATAAAAATACCTGTCAGAAAAATCACCCCCTTTGGGTAATCTGGAGAGACTGTTGCTGAATACCTGATACAGAGGGAATAACTGGCCAGTTCAGGCTCTAGTGGGGAAACGCCTGTGTGAATTAAACTCTTCTCTTGGTTATTCAGTAACACTCCTCTCCCCTCTCTCCTCCCTCTCGTCTCTTCTCCTCCGTCTCGTCTCTCCTCCCTCTCTCTTCTCCTCCCTCTCTCTTCTCCTCCCTCTCTCTTCTCCTCCCTCTCTCTTCTTCTCCCTCTCTCTTCTCCTCCCTCTCGTCTCTCTTCTCCCCTCTCTCTTCCCTCTCGTCTCTCCTCCCTCTCTCTTCTCCTCCCTCCCTCTCGTCTCTTCTCCCTCTCTTCTCCTCCCTCTCTCTTCTCCTCCCTCTCTCTCTTCTCCTCCCTCTCGTCTCTCCTCTCCCCTCTCTCCTCCCTCTCGTCTTTCCTCCCTCTCTTCTCCTCTCCCCTCTCTCCTCCCTCTCTTCTCCTCCCTCTCGTCTCTTCTCCTCCCATCTCCCTTCTGACTCCTAATTTCTGCTCTCTCCTCTCTCTCCTCTTTCTCGGTCTCTCCTCTCCCTCTCGTCTCTCCTCCCTCTCGTCTCTCCTCCCTCTCGTCTCTCCTCTCCCTTCTCTCCTCTCCCTTCTCTCCTCCCTCTCGTCTCTCCTCTCCCTTCTCTCCTCCCTCTCGTCTCTCCTCTCTCTCCTCTTTCTCGGTCTCTCCTCTCCCTCTCGTCTCTCCTCCCTCTCGTCTCTCCTCCCTCTCGTCTCTCCTCCCTCTCGTCTCTCCTCCCTCTCGTCTCTCCTCTCTCTCCTCTCCCTTCTCTCCTCCCTCTCGTCTCTCCTCTCCCTTCTCTCCTCTCCCTTCTCTCCTCCCTCTCGTCTCTCCTCTCCCTTCTCTCCTCCCTCTCGTCTCTCCTCTCTCTCCTCTTTCTCGGTCTCTCCTCTCTTCTTCTCTCCACAGCTGAGATCGGGGACTTTGATGAGGTCCAGAGTTTTCAGCACCTTCTTCACAACAAGTACATACCAAACCAAGACACCCTGATGGACAGGATCACAGAGTACCACCGCAAGCATGTGTGAGTCACTCTACCTTTCTAACCCCTAACCCCTAACCCCTAACCCTCTAACCCTAACCCCTAACCCCTAACCCCTAACCCTAACCCTAACCCTCTAACCCTAACCCCTAACCCCTAACCCCTAACCCTAACCCCTAACCACCGCAAGCATGTGTGAGTCACCCTAACCCCACTCTACCTTTCTAACTCCTCACCCTCACCCTAACCCCACTCTACCTTTCTAACCCCTAACCCCTAACCCCTAACCCCACTCTACCTTTCTAACCCCTAACCCCTAACCCCACTCTACCTTTCTAACCCCTAACCCCTAACCCTAACCCCACTCTACCTTTCTAACCCCTAACCCTCACCCTAACCCCACTCTACCTTTCTAACCCCTAACCCCTAACCCCTAAACCCTAACCCCTAACCCCTAACCCTCACCCTAACCCCACTCTACCTTTCTAACCCCTAACCCCTACCCCTAACCCCTACCCCTAACCCTAACCCTAACCCCTAACCCCTAACCCTAACCCCTAACCCTCACCCTAACCCCTAACCCTAACCCCACTCTACCTTTCTAACCCCTAACCCCTAACCCCACTCTACCTTTCTAACCCCTAACCCCTAACCCCTAACCCCTAACCCTAACCCTAACCCCACTCTACCTTTCTAACCCCTAACCCCTAACCCCACTCTACCTTTCTAACCCCTAACCCCACTCTACCTTTCTAACCCCTAACCCCTAACCCCTAACCCTCACCCTAACCCCACTCTACCTTTCTAACCCCTAACCCCTAACCCCACTCTACCTTTCTAACCCCTAACCCCTAACCCCTAACCCCACTCTACCTTTCTAACCCCTAACCCCTAACCCTAACCCCTAACCCCTAACCCCTAACCCCTAACCCTCACCCTAACCCCACTCTACCTTTCTAACCCCTAACCCCTAACCCCACTCTACCTTTCTAACCCCTAACCCCTAACCCCTAACCCCTAACCCTAACCCCTAACCCCTAACCCCACTCTACCTTTCTCCGGACCCTCCTGTAAAGTTAGAGTTTGGGTCACATACAAAGTGTAGACTTCCCCGATCGCTGTCCGTGGCTCTGATATTGCGTCGTCTACGAGGTTACCTATCGATAGGCTGTCAGATGAAGTGGTGCTGCATCGTCTACGAGGTTACCTATCGATAGGCTGTCAGATGAAGTGGTGCTGCGTCGTCTACGAGGTTACCTATCGATAGGCTGTCAGATGAAGTGGTGCTGCGTCGTCTACGAGGTTACCTATTGATAGGCTGTCAGATGAAGTGGTGCTGCGTCGTATAAGCGGTTACCTATCGATAGGCTGTCAGATGAAGTGGTGCTGCGTCGTCTACGAGGTTACCTATCGATAGGCTGTCAGATGAAGTGGTGCTGCGTCGTCTACGAGGTTACCTATCGATAGGCTATCAGATGAAGTGGTGCTGCGTCGTCTACGAGGTTACCTATCGATAGGCTGTCAGATGAAGTGGTGCTGCATCGTCTACGAGGTTACCTATCGATAGGCTATCAGATGAAGTGGTGCTGCATCGTCTACGAGGTTACCTATCGATAGGCTGTCAGATGAAGTGGTGCTGCGTCGTCTACGAGGTTACCTATCGAGAGGCTGTCAGATGAAGTGGTGCTGCGTCGTCTACGAGGTTACCTATTGATAGGCTGTCAGATGAAGTGGTGCTGCGTCGTCTACGAGGTTACCTATCGATAGGCTGTCAGATGAAGTGGTGCTGCGTCGTCTACGAGGTTACCTATCGATAGCCTGTCAGATGAAGTGGTGCTGTGTGTTTTGGCTTTAAATGAAGACGTGTTTATTTAGATCGGGTTGTCATGTTGCTCCTCGTGTTTCGCGGAGCTGCAGGCCTCTACGGCGTCACGATGCTGCTATTTATAATGTCGACTGGTGGAAATCATGTTTTTACTTGTTCCGTAATTAAAGTGGGAAATTCAAACATTGCAGATTTGTAAAATGTATGTTTGATGCAACCGCATAGTAATCAGTAACCAATAATGTTTTGGGGGGAAAATTCAGCGCCTTCGGAAAATATTCAGACCCCTTTGACTTTCTTCCACATTTTGTTACGTTACAGCCTTATTCTAAAATTGATTCAATATTATAATTTTTCTCAGATATCTATACCCAATACCCCCGTAATGACATCACAATACCCCCGTAATGACATCACAATACCCCCGTAATGACATCACAATACCCCCATAATGACATCACAATACCCCCGTAATGACATCACAATACCCCCATAATGACATCACAATACCCCCGTAATGACATCACAATACCCCCGTAATGACATCACAATACCCCCGTAATGACATCACAATACCCCCGTAATGACATCACAATACCCCCATAATGACATCACAATACCCCATAATGACATCACAATACCCCCATAATGACATCACAATACCCCCATAATGACATCACAATACCCCCATAATGACAAAGCAAAAACAGGTTTTTAGAAATGTTTGCAAGGACTGTGTCGAGGTTCAGATCTGGGGAAAGGTCCCCAAGAACACAGTGGCCTCCATCATTCTGAAATTGAAGAAGTTTGGAACCACCAAGACTCTTCCTAGAGCTGGCCGCCCGGCCAAACTGACCAATCGGGGTAAAGGGGCCTTGGTCAGGGAGGTGACTAAAAACCCCGATGGTCACTCTAACAGAGCTCCAGAGTTCCTCTGTGGAGAATGGTAGAACCTTCCAGAAGGACAACCATCTCTGCAACACTCCACCAATCAGGCCTTTATGGTAGACCAGACAGAAGCCTCTCCTCAGTAAAAAGGTACATGACAGATTAAATCAGAAAGATGAGAAGTTAGATGGTGATTTAGCTGCTGTAGAAGAAGCTTGATGTACATCAGTAGCCAGGCCCAGTGTTATGTCTACAGTGTTGTTGTTAATCTGACAGGCTTGGCAATGCCTCTGTCACCGCGCCCACATAGATGGTTAGAGATGGTTATCCATAAAGCTCCTCTTGCCGCTGCCCTGCCTTCCAGCCTTCCCTGTAAAAACTATTGTGGGACTGATGGATCGAGACTGTCCCTGTCCTTCCTTTTTTCCCAGAATTCCATCTGAGATGACTCATACCATTCCTTGGGTGTGTGCCAGGACCACTTCCTCCGTCTCATCCCTCCCTCCCTCTGCTCTCTCTCCCAGCCTCTCCTCCCAGAGATGGGCACCAGTCCTAGGCTTTAGTCTTCCCTGAGTGTAGACGTCCCTAACTACAGATCTAGGACCAGATGACCCCAGTCCCTAGTCTTCCCTGAGTGTAGACGTCCCTAACCACAGATCTAGGATCAGATGACCCCTCTCCACCCCCCTAACCAACCACGGCCCCTCTCCACCCCCAAACCAACCCCGGCCCTCAGGAGACCAGCCAGCCCCTCTCCACCCCCCTAACCAAACCCGGCCCCTCAGGAGACCAGCCAGCCCAGATCAGAACAGGAAGGATGGAAGAGCCTAATTCAGGCTCACATACAGGAAACAGGAAACTATTTCCACTCAGCAGATTTAGTAACTCAAAGTCTCTCGTGTTGGTGGGGAGGCGGAGAGCAATATGTTAGTTCTCTCCACCCCCCAAACCAACCCCCTCTATCCCCTCCACCCTCTGTCTGTCCTACTACCTCTCCAGGGAGGCGGAGAGCAATATGTTAGTCCAACATTTTGGTTAAGTAGCATTATGTTCATGGATTACATTATTTTAATATACATGGATTCTATTAGTTTAATGGATTCTATTAGTTTAATGGATTCTATTAGTGTAATGGATTCTATTAGTTTCATGGATTCTATTAGTGTAATGGATTCTATTAGTGTAATGGATTCTATTAGATTCATGGATTCTATTAGTTTAATGGATTCTATTAGTGTAATGGATTATATTAGTTTCATGGATTCTATTATTTTCATGGATTCTATTAGTGTAATGGATTCTATTAGTGTAATGGATTCTATTAGTGTCATATACATGGATTCTATTAGTGTAATGGATTCTATTAGTTTAATGGATTCTATTAGTTTCATGGATTCTATTAGTTTCATGGATTCTATTAGTGTAATGGATTCTATTAGTTTAATGGATTCTATTAGTGTAATGGATTCTATTAGTTTAATGGATTCTATTAGTTTAATGGATTCTATTAGTTTAATGGATTCTATTGGTTTAATATACATGGATTCTATTAGTTTAATGGATTCTATTAGTTTAATGGATTCTATTAGTTTAATGGATTCTATTAGTTTCATGGATTCTATTAGTTTAATATACATGGATTCTATTAGTGTAATGGATTCTATTAGTTTCATGGATTCTATTAGTTTCATGGATTCTATTAGTTTCATGGATTCTATTAGTTTAATATACATGGATTCTATTAGTTTAATGGATTATATTAGTTTAATATACATGGATTCTATTAGTTTAATGGATTCTATTAGTTTAATATACATGGATTCTATTAGTTTAATGGATTCTATTAGTTTAATGGATTCTATTAGTTTAATGGATTCTATTAGTGTAATGGATTCTATTAGTTTAATGGATTCTATTAGTGTAATGGATTCTATTAGTGTAATGGATTCTATTAGTTTAATGGATTCTATTAGTTTAATGGATTCTATTAGTTTAATGGATTCTATTAGTTTAATATACATGGATTCTATTAGTTTAATATACATGGATTCTATTAGTTTCATGGATTCTATTAGTTTCATGGATTCTATTAGTTTCATGGATTCTATTAGTTTCATGGATTCTATTAGTTTCATGGATTCTATTAGTTTCATGGATTCTATTAGTTTCATGGATTCTATTCGTTTCATGGATTCTATTAGTTTCATGGATTCTATTAGTTTCATGGATTCTATTAGTTTAATATACATGGATTCTATTAGTTTCATGGATTCTATTAGTTTAATATACATGGATTCTATTAGTTTCATGGATTCTATTAGTTTAATGGATTCTATTAGTTTCATGGATTCTATTAGTTTAATGGATTCTATTAGTTTAATATACATGGATTCTATTAGTGTAATGGATTCTATTAGTTTCATGGATTCTATTAATTTCATGGATTCTATTAGTTTAATGGATTCTATTAGTGTCATGGATTCTATTAGTGTCATGGATTCTATTAGTGTCATGGATTCTATTAGTTTCATGGATTCTATTAGTTTCATGGATTCTATTAGTTTAATGGATTCTATTAGTTTAATATACATGGATTCTATTAGTGTAATGGATTCTATTAGTTTAACGGATTCTATTAGTTTAATGGATTCTATTAGTTTAATGGATTCTGTTAGTGTAATGGATTCTATTAGTGTAATGGATTCTATTAGTGTAATGGATTCTATGAGTGTAATGGATTCTATGAGTGTAATGGATTCTATTAGTGTAATGGATTCTATTAGTGTAATGGATTCTATTAGTGTAATGGATTCTATTAGTGTAATGGATTCTATTAGTTTCATGGATTCTATTAGTGTCATGGATTCTATTAGTGTCATGGATTCTATTAGTTTCATGGATTCTATTAGTTTCATGGATTCTATTAGTGTAATGGATTCTATTAGTGTAATGGATTCTATTAGTGTAATGGATTCTATTAGTGTAATATACATGGATTCTATTAGTTTAATGGATTCTATTAGTTTAATGGATTCTATTAGTTTCATGGATTCTATTAGTTTCATGGATTCTATTAGTTTAATATACATGGATTCTATTAGTTTAATATACATGGATTCTATTAGTTTAATGGATTCTATTAGTGTCATGGATTCTATTAGTTTCATGGATTCTATTAGTTTCATATACATGGATTCTATTAGTTTAATGGATTCTATTAGTTTCATATACATGGATTCTATTAGTTTAATGGATTCTATTATTTTAATGGATTCTATTAGTGTAATGGATTCTATTAGTTTAATATACATGGATTCTATTAGTTTCATGGATTCTATTAGTTTAATATACATGGATTCTATTAGTTTAGTGGATTCTATTAGTTTAATATACATGGATTCTATTAGTTTAATGGATTATATTAGTTTAATATACATGGATTCTATTAGTTTAATGGATTCTATTAGTTTAATGGATTCTATTAGTTTAATGGATTCTATTAGTTTAGTGGGTTCTATTAGTTTAATATACATGGATTCTATTAGTTTAATGGATTCTATTAGTTTCATGGATTCTATTAGTTTAATATACATGGATTCTATTAGTGTAATGGATTCTATTAGGGTAATGGATTCTATTAGTTTAATATACATGGATTCTATTAGTTTCATGGATTCTATTAGTTTCATGGATTCTATTAGTGTAATGGATTCTATTAGTTTAATGGATTCTATTAGTGTAATAGATTCTATTAGTTTAATGGATTCTATTAGTTTAATGGATTCTATTAGTTTAATATACATGGATTCTATTAGTTTAATGGATTCTATTAGTTTCATGGATTCTATTAGTGTTGTGGATTCTATTAGTGTCATGGATTCTATTAGTTTCATGGATTCTATTAGTTTAATATACATGGATTCTATTAATTTCATGGATTCTATTAGTTTAATATACATGGATTCTATTAGTTTAATGGATTCTATTAGTTTAATATACATGGATTCTATTAGTTTAATGGATTCTATTAGTTTCATGGATTCTATTAGTGTAATGGATTCTATTAGTTTAATGGATTCTATTAGTTTCATGGATTCTATTAGTTTAGTGGATTCTATTAGTTTAATATACATGGATTCTATTAGTGTAATGGATTCTATTAGTTTCATGGATTCTATTAGTTTCATGGATTCTATTAGTTTAATGGATTCTATTAGTTTAGTGGATTCTATTAGTTTCATGGATTCTATTAGTTTCATGGATTCTATTAGTTTCATGAATTCTATTAGTGTAATGGATTCTATTAGTGTAATGGATTCTATTAGTTTAATGGATTCTATTAGTTTAATATACATGGATTCTATTAGTTTCATGGATTCTATTAGTGTAATGGATTCTATTAGTTTAGTGGATTCTATTAGTTTAGTGGATTCTATTAGTTTCATGGATTCTATTAGTTTCATGGATTCTATTAGTTTCATGGATTCTATTAGTTTAATGGATTCTATTAGTTTAATATACATGGATTCTATTAATTTCATGGATTCTATAAGTTTAATATACATGGATTCTATTAGTTTCATGGATTCTATTAGTTTCATGGATTCTATTAGTTTCATGGATTCTATTAGTTTCATGGATTCTATTAGTTTCATGGATTCTATTAGTTTCATGAATTCTTTTAGTGTAATGAATTCTATTAGTGTAATGGATTCTATTAGTTTAGTGGATTCTATTAGTTTCATGGATTCTATTAGTTTCATGGATTCTATTAGTTTCATGGATTCTATTAGTTTCATGGATTCTATTAGTTTAATGGATTCTATTAGTTTAATATACATGGATTCTATTAATTTCATGGATTCTATAAGTTTAATATACATGGATTCTATTAGTTTCATGGATTCTATTAGTTTCATGGATTCTATTAGTTTCATGGATTCTATTAGTTTCATGGATTCTATTAGTTTCATGGATTCTATTAGTTTCATGAATTCTTTTAGTGTAATGAATTCTATTAGTGTAATGGATTCTATTAGTGTAATGGATTCTATTAGTTTCATGGATTCTATTAGTGTAATGGATTCTATTAGTGTAATGGATTCTATTAGTGTAATGGATTCTATTAGTGTAATGGATTCTATTAGTTTAATGGATTCTATT
Organism: Salmo trutta; assembly: GCF_901001165.1. Classification (NCBI taxonomy): domain Eukaryota; kingdom Metazoa; phylum Chordata; class Actinopteri; order Salmoniformes; family Salmonidae; genus Salmo; species Salmo trutta. The sequence goes on along the minus strand of NW_021823076.1, from coordinate 13,996 downwards.
AGTTTCATGGATTCTATTAGTTTCATGGATTCTATTAGTTTCATGGATTCTATTAGTTTAATGGATTCTATTAGTTTCATATACATCGATTCTATTAGTTTCATGGATTCTATTAGTTTCATGGATTCTATTAGTTTCATGGATTCTATTAGTTTCATATACATGGATTCTATTAGTTTAATATACATGGATTCTATTAGTGTAATGGATTCTATTAGGGTAATGGATTCTATTAGTTTAATATACATGGATTCTATTAGTTTCATGGATTCTATTAGTTTCATGGATTCTATTAGTGTAATGGATTCTATTAGTTTAATGGATTCTATTAGTGTAATAGATTCTATTAGTTTAATGGATTCTATTAGTTTAATGGATTCTATTAGTTTAATATACATGGATTCTATTAGTTTAATGGATTCTATTAGTTTCATGGATTCTATTAGTGTTGTGGATTCTATTAGTGTCATGGATTCTATTAGTTTCATGGATTCTATTAGTTTAATATACATGGATTCTATTAATTTCATGGATTCTATTAGTTTAATATACATGGATTCTATTAGTTTAATGGATTCTATTAGTTTAATATACATGGATTCTATTAGTTTAATGGATTCTATTAGTTTCATGGATTCTATTAGTGTAATGGATTCTATTAGTTTAATGGATTCTATTAGTTTCATGGATTCTATTAGTTTAGTGGATTCTATTAGTTTAATATACATGGATTCTATTAGTGTAATGGATTCTATTAGTTTCATGGATTCTATTAGTTTCATGGATTCTATTAGTTTAATGGATTCTATTAGTTTAGTGGATTCTATTAGTTTCATGGATTCTATTAGTTTCATGGATTCTATTAGTTTCATGGATTCTATTAGTTTCATGAATTCTATTAGTGTAATGGATTCTATTAGTGTAATGGATTCTATTAGTTTAATGGATTCTATTAGTTTAATATACATGGATTCTATTAGTTTCATGGATTCTATTAGTGTAATGGATTCTATTAGTTTAGTGGATTCTATTAGTTTCATGGATTCTATTAGTTTCATGGATTCTATTAGTTTCATGGATTCTATTAGTTTCATGGATTCTATTAGTTTAATGGATTCTATTAGTTTAATATACATGGATTCTATTAGTTTCATGGATTCTATAAGTTTAATATACATGGATTCTATTAGTTTCATGGATTCTATTAGTTTCATGGATTCTATTAGTTTCATGGATTCTATTAGTTTAATGGATTCTATTAGTTTCATGGATTCTATTAGTTTCATGAATTCTTTTAGTGTAATGAATTCTATTAGTGTAATGGATTCTATTAGTGTAATGGATTCTATTAGTTTCATGGATTCTATTAGTGTAATGGATTCTATTAGTGTAATGGATTCTATTAGTGTAATGGATTCTATTAGTGTAATGGATTCTATTAGTTTAATGGATTCTATTAGTTTCATGGATTCTATTAGTTTCATGGATTCTATTAGTTTCATGGATTCTATTAGTTTAATGGATTCTATTAGTTTCATATACATCGATTCTATTAGTTTCATGGATTCTATTAGTTTCATGGATTCTATTAGTTTCATGGATTCTATTAGTTTCATATACATGGATTCTATTAGTTTCATATACATGGATTCTATTAGTTTCATGAATTCTATTAGTGTAATGGATTCTATTAGTGTAATGGATTCTATTAGTGTAATGGATTCTATTAGTGTAATGGATTCTATTAGTTTAATGGATTCTATTAGTTTCATGGATTCTATTAGTTTAATGGATTCTATTAGTTTCATGGATTCTATTAGTTTCATGGATTCTATTAGTTTCATATACATGGATTCTATTAGTTTCATGGATTCTATTAGTTTCATGGATTCTATTAGTTTCATGGATTCTATTAGTTTCATATACATGGATTCTATTAGTTTCATGGATTCTATTAGTGTCATGGATTCTATTAGTTTCATGGATTCTATTAGTTTAATATACATGGATTCTATTAGTGTAATGGATTCTATTAGTTTCATGGATTCTATTAGTTTCATGGATTCTATTAGTTTCATGGATTCTATTAGTTTAGTGGATTCTATTAGTTTCATGGATTCTATTAGTTTCATGGATTCTATTAGTTTCATGGATTCTATTAGTTTCATGGATTCTATTAGTTTAGTGGATTCTATTAGTTTCATGGATTCTATTAGTTTAGTGGATTCTATTAGTTTAGTGGATTCTATTAGTTTCATGGATTCTATTAGTTTCATGGATTCTATTAGTTTCATGGATTCTATTGGTTTCATGGATTCTATTAGTTTAATGGATTATATTAGTTTAATGGATTCTATTAGTTTAGTGGATTCTATTAGTTTAGTGGATTCTATTGGTTTAATGGATTCTATTAGTTTAATTGTTTCTATTAGTTATTAGTTTTATACAGTGATCAGATTTACACCACCAAGCTGTCTTTTTAAGGCTGTGTGTCGCGCCGATTTAGTCAACATTTTTATGACAAATGTACAGATGAAAATTGTCCAAGGTGATGTTAAAATGCGTAAGCATCTGTCCTGTTCCCCTCAGAGGCCAGACGCCAGCCGAGTCAGACCAGCAGCTGTTGGAGATCTCCCGGCGCTTGGAGATGTACGGAGTCAGACTCCATCCTGCTAAGGACCGAGAGGGGACCAAGCTCAGTCTGGCTGTGTCTCATGTTGGACTGCTGCTGTTTCAGGTACTGCTGGGTTATATGGGCAACAGATATTTACCCACTAGGATCATGGGAGTTCATTTCTGATCTTTTACCTTTTTTCTTTTAAGGTATTTTCTTAAAACTGCATTGTTGGTTAAGGGCTGGTCAGTCTGCATTTCACTGTGAGGGCTACACCTGTTGTTTAAGGGCTGGTCAGTCTGCATTTCACTGTGAGGTCTACACCTGTTGGTTAAGGGCTGGTCAGTGCATTTCACTGTGAGGTCTACACCTGTTGGTTAAGGGCTGGTCAGTCTGCATTTCACTGTGAGGTCTACACCTGTTGTTTAAGGGCTGGTCTGTCTGCATTTCACAGTGAGGTCTACACCTGCTGGTTAAGGGCTGGTCAGTCTGCATTTCACTGTGAGGTCTACACCTGTTGGTTAAGGGCTGGTCAGTCTGCATTTCACTGTGAGGTCTACACCTGTTGGTTAAGGGCTGGTCAGTCTGCATTTCACTGTGAGGTCTACACCTGCTGGTTAAGGACTGGTCAGTCTGCATTTCACTGTGAGGTCTACACCTGCTGGTTAAGGACTGGTCAGTCTGCATTTCACTGTGAAGAAACTTTCAAAGTTCTTGAAATATTCCGTATTGACTGACTTTCATGTCCTAAAGTAATGATGGACTTTCGTTTCTCTGTGCTTATTTGAGCTGTTCTTTACATAATATTGACTTAGTCCTATTTGGTAAAAGACCATCTTCTGTATACCACCCCTACCTTGTCACACTGATTGGATCAAATGCATTAAGAAGGAAAGAAATTGCACTAATTAACTTTTAACAAGGCACACCTGTTAATTGAAATGTATTCCAGGTGACTACCTCATGAAGCTGGTTGAGAGAATGCCAAGAGAGTGCCAAGCTGTCATCAAGGCAAAGGGTGGCTACTTTGAAGAATCTATAATATAAAATATATTTTGATTTATTTAACACTTTTTTTTGGTTACTACTGTTGGGTTCTGAGAATATGAAATATACTTATTCATGTCACTGAGGGAGAGAGGGTAATGTATAACGTTTACATTATGTCAGGATGTGTTATTGTTAGCCGTCAGGGATCCTCTGGGAGGAGAAGAGACACGGTCTGGTACCAGGCACCATGACAGCCGTGAGTTGGAGAGGAGTGAGCACATTGGGGTTAGAGGTCCGGTCAGATGAAGTGAGGAAGAACAGATCTCACTAAGGTTCTGCCTAGCAACAGAGACGCATTGGCTGTTCAGATGTGTAGGAGGAGACTCGTCCTAGGATGAAGGGTTAAATATCAGAGCTTGTGTGAAAAATGTATTTGTCTGATGCAGCGGTATTGACCCTCTGGGAAGAATTAAAGTTGGTTAAGCTTTCATAACGTCCGCTGAGTTTTATACTCTGAGAATTAGAACCTAACAACACTACATGATTCCATATGGGATATTTCATCGTTTTGATTATTCTACAATGTAGAAAATAGTAAAAATAAAGAAAAACCCTTGAATGTGTGTGTGTGTGTGTGTGTGTGTGTGTGTGTGTGTGTGTGTGTGTGTGTGTGGAAAGGAGGTTAAACATGTAAATAAATAGTAGTTGTTGTCCAACCAACTGAAACTACTCTCTCCTATAGGGGGGGGGAGACACTAGGATCAATGCTTTTAACTGGTCTAAACTCTCTCCTATAGGGGGGAGACACTAGGATCAATGCTTTTAACTGGTCTAAACTCTCTCCTATAGGGGGGAGACACTAGGATCAATGCTTTTAACTGGTCTAAACTCTCTCCTATAGGGGGGAGACACTAGGATCAATGCTTTTAACTGGTCTAAACTCTCTCCTATAGGGGAGACACTAGGATCAATGCTTTTAACTGGTCTAAACTCTCTCCTATAGGGGGAGACACTAGGATCAATGCTTTTAACTGGTCTAAACTCTCTCCTATAGGGGGGGACACTAGGATCAATGCTTTTAACTGGTCTAAACTCTCTCCTATAGGGGGAGACACTAGGATCAATGCTTTTAACTGGTCTAAACTCTCTCCTATAGGGGGGGACACTAGGATCAATGCTTTTAACTGGTCTAAACTCTCTCCTATAGGGGGGGGGACACTAGGATCAATGCTTTTAACTGGTCTAAACTCTCTCCTATAGGGGGACACTAGGATCAATGCTTTTAACTGGTCTAAACTCCTATAGGGGGGGAGACACTAGGATCAATGCTTTTAACTGGTCTAAACTCTCTCCTATAGGGGGGGGGACACTAGGATCAATGTTTTTAATTGGTCTAAACTCTCTCCTATAGGGGGGAGACACTAGGATCAATGCTTTTAACTGGTCTAAACTCTCTCCTATAGGGGGGGACACTAGGATCAATGCTTTTAACTGGTTTAAACTCTCTCCTATGGGGGGGGGGGGGCACTAGGATCAATGCTTTTAACTGGTCTAAACTCTCTCCTATAGGGAGACACTAGGATCAATGCTTTTAACTGGTCTAAACTCTCTCCTATAGGGAGACACTAGGATCAATGCTTTTAACTGGTCTAAACTCTCTCCTATAGGGGGGAGACACTAGGATCAATGCTTTTAACTGGTCTAAACTCTCTCCTATAGGGGGGGGGGCACTAGGATCAATGCTTTTAACTGGTCTAAACTCTCTCCTATAGGGGGGGGGGGCACTAGGATCAATGCTTTTAACTGGTCTAAACTCTCTCCTATAGGGGGGAGACACTAGGATCAATGCTTTTAACTGGTCTAAACTCTCTCCTATAGGGGGAGCCACTAGGATCAATGCTTTTAACTGGTCTAAACTCTCTCCTATAGGGGGGGACACTAGGATCAATGCTTTTAACTGGTCTAAACTCTCTCCTATAGGGGGGGACACTAGGATCAATGCTTTTAACTGGTCTAAACTCTCTCCTATAGGGAGACACTAGGATCAATGCTTTTAACTGGTCTAAACTCTCTCCTATAGGGGGACAATAGGATCAATACTTTTAACTGGTCTAAAGTCCGCAAGCTCAGCTTCAAGAGGAAGCGTTTCCTCATCAAACTCAGACCAGACCTCAATGTAAGTCCTCATACCACGCCTTGGCAGAATACTACATTCCGATTGGTTGAGAGGGTGTCGATTTTTTTATTTTTTTATTTATATTTTCTCAGTTAAATTCACAGCGATATTCACCGGTTATTATGTAGTTCGAACACAGTGTTTTATATTAAGTGGTATAGATGATAACAGCCCATGTATTCTTCCTGTTCTAACCAATGCTAAGCTATGTGTTGACAGTGTCTGTGTGTCTCTGCCCTGCAGCAGAGTGGATACCAGGACACTCTGGAGTTTACGATGGCCAGTCGAGACTGCTGTAAGATCTTCTGGAAAATATGTGTGGAGTATCACGCCTTCTTCAGACTGTTTGAGGAACCTAAACCCAAACCCAAAGCTGTTCTCTTCACCAGAGGGTCCTCCTTCAGGTTTAGGTAGGCTGGCTGCAGCTCTTCACCAGAGGGTCCTCCTTCAGGTTTAGGTAGGCTGGCTAGCTGGGTGGGTGGAGCTTGTAGAGGTTTAGGGAGGCTGGGTGGGTGGAGCTTGTAGAGGTTTAGGGAGGCTGGGTGGGTGGAGCTTGTAGAGGTTTAGGGAGGCTGGGTGGGTGGAGCTTGTAGAGGTTTAGGGAGGCTGGCTGGGTGGGTGGAGCTTGTAGAGGTTTAGGGAGGCTGGCTGGGTGGGTGGAGCTTGTAGAGGTTTAGGGAGGCTGGCTGGGTGGGTGGAGCTTGTAGAGGTTTAGGGAGGCTGGCTGGGTGGGTGGAGCTTGTAGAGGTTTAGGGAGACTGGCTGGGTGGGTGGAGCTTGTAGAGGTTTAGGGAGGCTGGCTGGGTGGGTGGAGCTTGTAGAGGTTTAGGGAGGCTGGCTGGGTGGGTGGAGCTTGTAGAGTTAAATGCATATTAACCAGCAACAACAACACAGATTGATACTGGACTCAACAATGTAACCTTTCCTATTGTATATAATAATAATAATTTAGTAATGTAACCTTTCCTATTGTTTCAGGGCCTTTCACTTACAGTCCTTTAAACAGGGACTGTTCTGCATCAACAAGACCTCTGTGTTTCACTGCCAGTCCTTAACAGGGACTGTTCTGCTTCAGCAGACCTCGTGTTTCAACTGCCAGTCCTTTATTAACAGGGACTGTTCTGCTATTAGACCTCTGTGTTTATTAACAGGGACTGTTTTGCTATTAGACCTCTGTGTTTCACTGCCAGTCCTTTAAAACAGGGACTGTTCTGCTATTAGACCTCTGTGTTCCACTGCCAGTCCTTTAACAGGGACTGTCCTCCTTCAACGTTCTCTACCATGTCCTGTCTCTTTATATCTGCAGCGGTCGGACACAGAAGCAGGTTTCTGATTACGTCAAGGACTCAGAGTTCCAAAAGGTCCCGTTTGAAAGGTGAGTCTTCACACTGTCTGGACGTCAGCCTCTCTTCCCCCCTGAGGCTTGTTTTTTGTGTCTCGACGTTCCCATGTCAATGTCCCTTTTACCTCGCCAGTTGATAGACCGAGCCTCACCTGTCTCCTCTGCCCGTCAGGAAACACAGTAAGAAGGTGTCCGGCAGCAGCCAGACGCCCCAGGATAGAAAGACATCCACAGTACCACCAGAGGTCAAGTATATCACGGTGACCTTTCTCTCTTTGATTCCTAGGAGAAGGAATAGAGTCAATGTGTTGTTTTGTTGTTTTAACAGAAGATATCACAGAATAACCCTTTTCTCTCTCTCTCCTTCCTCTCCAGACTGTCTCAGTGGACCAGACAGACGCTCCTCTCAGGTCGACCCTCCAGGCGCCGGGGGACGACCCCACGGTGACCGACGGCCACCAGGCTGGACCAGAGGGACCGGAGGACCCAGAGGGCCAGGCCCTACCCTCCTCCACCAGCCACCCAGAGCAGCAGATCTCAGGTCCAGTCTGGCATTTACATTTTAGTCATTTAGCAGACGCTCTTATCCAGAGCGACTGACAGTAGTGAATACATACATTTCATAAATTTCATTTCATGCATTTTTTTATTTTATTTATTTATTTATTTATTTTTTATTTTTATTTTTTGTATTGGCCCCCCGTGGGAATCGAACCCACAACCCTGGCGTTGCACCCACCATAGGAACAGGTATGGTAACTGTAACCAGGTCAGTTAGAGCAGCAGTTTGTGGGTAGGAACAGGTATGGTAACTCTAACCAGGTCAGTTAGAGCAGCAGTTTGTGGGTAGGAACAGGTTATGGTAACTCTAACCAGGTCAGTTAGAGCAGCAGTTTGTGGGTAGGAACAGGTATGGTAACTGTAACCAGGTCAGTTAGAGCAGGGGTTTGTGGGTAGGAACAGGTATGGTAACTCTAACCAGGTCATTTAGAGCAGCAGTTGTGGGTAGGAACAGGTATGGTAACTGTAACCAGGGTCAGTCAGAGCAGCAGTTTGTGGGTAGGAACAGGTATGGTAACTGTAACCAGGTCAGTTAGAGCAGCAGTTTGTGGGTAGGAACAGGTATGGTAACTGTAACCAGGTCAGTCAGAGCAGCAGTTTGTGGGTAGGAACAGGTATGGTAACTGTAACCAGGTCAGTCAGGCTGTTTCCTCTGTCTCTCTTTCTACTGTGTTCCACTGTTGTGTACTTTACATTCAACTGGGCCCTTTACAGTACTTTACATTCAACTGGGCCCTTTACATTACTTTACATTCAACTGGGCCCTTTACAGTACTTACATTCAACTGGGCCTGTACATGACTTTACATTCAACTGGGCCCTTTACTTACTTTCATTCAACTGGGCCCTTTACAGTACCTTACATTCAACTGGGGCCCTTTACATTACTTTACATTCAACTGGGCCCTTTACATTACTTTCCATTCAACTGGCCCTTTACAGTACTTTACATTCAACTGGGCCCTTTACAGTACTTACATTCAACTGGGCCTTACATTACTTTACATTCAACTGGGCCCTTTACAGTACCTTACATTAACTGGGCCTTATACAGTACTTTACATTCAACTGGGCCCTTTACAGTACTTTACATTCAACTGGCCCTTTACAGTACCTTACATTCAACTGGGCCCTTTTACATTACTTTACATTCAACTGGGCCCTTACAGTACCTTACATTCAACTGGGGCCTTATACAGTACTTTACATTCAACTGGGCCTTTACAGTACTTTACATTCAACTGGGCCCTTGACATTACTTACTTCATTCAACTGGGCCCTTTACAGTACTTTACATTCAACTGGGCCCTTTACAGTACTTTACATTCAACTGGGCCCTTTACAGTACTCTTACATTCAACTGGGCCCTTTACATTACTTTACATTCAACTGGGCCCTTTACAGTACCTTACATTCAACTGGGGCCTTATACAGTACTTTACATTCAACTGGGCCCTTTACAGTACTTTACATTCAACTGGGCCCTTTACCAGTACCTTACATTCAACTGGGCCCTTTACATTACTTTACATTCAACTGGGCCCTTTACAGTACCTTACATTCATACTGGGCCCTTTACATGACTTTACATTCAACTGGGCCCTTTAACATGACTTTACATTCACTGGGCCCTTTACAGTACTTTAACATTCAAATGGGCCCTTACAGGACTTACACTTCAAGCCTGGCCCCAGTTACATTCAACTGGGCCCTTACATTACTTCATTCACTGGGCCCTTTACAGGACTTTACAGTCAACTGGGCCCTTTACAGGACTTTACAATTCAACTGGGCCTTTACAGGCTTTACATGGGCCCTTTACAGGACTTACATTCAACTGGGCCCGTTTACAGGACTTACATTCAACTGGGGCCCTTTACAGACTTTACATTCAACTGGGGCCCTTTAGCATTAGCTTTACATTCAACTGGGCCCTTTACAGGACTTTACATTCACTGGGCCCTTAACAGTACTTTACATTCAACTGGGCCCTTTACATGACTTTACATTCAACTGGGCCCTTTACAGTACTTTACATTCAACTGGGCCCTTTACATTACTTTACATTCAACTGGGCCCTTTACGGACTTTACATTCACTGGGGCCCTTTACAGGACTTTACATTCAACTGGGCCCTTTACAGGACTTACATTCACTGGGCCCTTTACAGGACTTTACATTCAACTGGGGCCCTTTACAGGACTTTACATTGCAACTGGGCCCTTTACAGGACTTTACATTTCAACTGGGCCCTTTAAGGTACTTTTAGCATTCAACTGGGCCCTTTACATTACTTTACATTCACTGGGCCCATTTACAGTACTTACATTCAACTGGGCCTTATACAGTACTTTACATTCAACTGGGCCCTTTACAGTACTTTACATTCAACTGGGCCCTTTACAGTAAACCTTACATTCAACTGGGCCCTTTACATTACTTTACATTCAACTGGGGCCCTTTACAGTACCTTACATTCAACTGGGCCCTTTACATGACTTTACCATTCAACTGGGCCCTTTACAGGACTTTACATTCAACTGGGCCCTTTACAGTACTTTACATTCAACTGGCCCTTTACAGGACTTTACATTCAACTGGGCCCCTTTACAGTACTTTACATTCAACTGGGCCCTTTACATTACTTTACATTCACTGGGCCCTTTACAGGACTTTACATTCAACTGGGCCCGTTACAGGACTTTACATCAACTGGGCCCTTACAGGACTATTACATTCACTGGGCCCTTTACAGGACTTTACATTCAACTGGGCCCTTTACATTACTTTACATTCAACTGGGCCCTTTACAGTACTTTACATTCAACTGGGCCCTTTACAGGACTTTACATTCAACTGGGCCCTTTACAGTACTTTACATTCAACTGGGCCCTTTACATGACTTTACATTCAACTGGGCCCTTTACAGGACTTACATTCAACTGGGCCCTTTACATTACTTTACATTCAACTGGGCCCTTTACAGGACTTTACATTCAACTGGCCCTTACAGGACTTTACATTCAACTGGGCCCTTTACAGGACTTTACATTCAACTGGGCCCTTTACAGGACTTACATTCAACTGGGCCCTTTACAGGACTTTACATTCAACTGGGCCCTTTACAGGACTTTACATTCAACTGGGCCCTTTACAGGACTTTACATTCAACTGGGCCCTTTACATTGAACCTTTTCAACTTTCATTTCCTCTGAGATTGTTCTTTCCTCGAAGTGTGTTGCCATTCTGGCTGCATGATGATAATGTTTTGTCAAGACTGAAAAAGCCTCAGTTAGACGTAATGGCAGTACCTGTTCCTCTCCTCTCCTCTCCTCTCCTCTCCTCTCCTCTCCTCTCTTCCAGGTGTGATCTCAGGCAGCTCTGACTCGTTCCTGTCCTCTCCTCTCTTCCAGGTGTGATCTCAGGCATCTCTGACTGCTTCCTGTCCCCTCCTCTCTTCCAGGTGTGATCTCAGGCTGCTCTGACTGCTTCCTGTCCTCTCCTCTCTTCCAGGTGTGATCTCAGGCAGCTCTGACTGCTTCCTGTCCCCTCCTCTCTTCCAGGTGTCTCAGGCAGCTCTGACTCGTTCCTGTCCTCTCCTCTCTTCCAGGTGTGATCTCAGGCTGCTCTGACTGCTTCCTGTCCCCTCCTCTCTTCCGGGTGTGATCTCAGGCTGCTCTGAATGCTTCCTGTCCCCCTCTCTTCCGGGTGTGATCTCAGGCAGCTCTGACTGCTTCCTGTCCCCTCCTCTCTTCCGGGTGTGATCTCAGGCAGCTCTGACTGCTTCCTGTCCCCTCCTCTCTTCCAGGTGTGATCTCAGGCAGCTCTGACTGCTTCCTGTCCCCTCCTCTCTTCCGGGTGTGATCTCAGGCAGCTCTGACTGCTTCCTGTCCCCTCCTCTCTTCCGGGTGTGATCTCAGGCAGCTCTGACTGCTTCCTGTCCCCTCCTCTCTTCCGGGTGTGATCTCAGGCAGCTCTGACTGCTTCCTGTCCCCTCCTCTCTTCCAGGTGTGATCTCAGGCAGCTCTGACTGCTTCCTGTCCCCTCCTCTCTTCCAGGTGTGATCTCAGGCTGCTCTGACTGCTTCTCCTGTCCCCTCCTCTCTTCCAGGTGTGATCTCAGGCAGCTCTGACTGCTTCCTGTCCCCTCCTCTCTTCCAGGTGTGATCTCAGGCAGCTCTGACTGCTTCCTGTCCCCTCCTCTCTTCCAGGTGTGATCTCAGGCAGCTCTGACTGCTTCCTGTCCCCTCCTCTCTTCCAGGTGTGATCTCAGGCAGCTCTGACTGCTTCCTGTCCCCTCCTCTCTTCCAGGTGTGATCTCAGGCAGCTCTGACTGCTTCCTGTCCCCTCCTCTCTTCCAGGTGTGATCTCAGGCAGCTCTGACTGCTTCCTGTCCCCTCCTCTCTTCCGGGTGTGATCTCAGGCAGCTCTGACTGCTTCCTGTCCCCTCCTCTCTTCCAGGTGTGATCTCAGGCTGCTCTGACTGCTTCCTGTCCCCTCCTCTCTTCCAGGTGTGATCTCAGGCAGCTCTGACTGCTTCCTGTCCTCTCCTCTCTTCCAGGTGTGATCTCAGGCAGCTCTGACTGCTTCCTGTCCCCTCCTCTCTTCCAGGTGATCTCAGGCTGCTCTGACTCGTTCCTGTCCCCTCCTCTCTTCCAGGTGTGATCTCAGGCTGCTCTGACTGCTTCCTGTCCCCTCCTCTCTTCCAGGTGTGATCTCAGGCAGCTCTGACTGCTTCCTGTCCCCTCCTCTCTTCCAGGTGTGATCTCAGGCAGCTCTGACTGCTTCCTGTCCCCTCCTCTCTTCCAGGTGTGATCTCAGGCAGTTCTGACTGCTTCCTGTCCCCTCCTCTCTTCCAGGTGTGATCTCAGGCTGCTCTGACTGCTTCCTGTCCCCTCCTCTCTTCCAGGTGTGATCTCAGGCTGCTCTGACTGCTTCCTGTCCCCTCCTCTCTTCCAGGTGTGATCTCAGGCAGCTCTGACTGCTTCCTGTCCCCTCCTCTCTTCCAGGTGTGATCTCAGGCAGCTCTGACTGCTTCCTGTCCCCTCCTCTCTTCCAGGTGTGATCTCAGGCAGCTCTGACTGCTTCCTGTCCCCTCCTCTCTTCCAGGTGTGATCTCAGGCTGCTCTGACTGCTTCCTGTCCCCTCCTCTCTTCCAGGTGTGATCTCAGGCAGCTCTGACTGCTTCCTGTCCCCTCCTCTCTTCCAGGTGTGATCTCAGGCAGCTCTGACTGCTTCCTGTCCCCTCCTCTCTTCCAGGTGTGATCTCAGGCTGCTCTGACTGCTTCCTGTCCCCTCCTCTCTTCCAGGTGTGATCTCAGGCAGCTCTGACTGCTTCCTGTCCTCTCCTCTCTTCCAGGTGTGATCTCAGGCATCTCTGATCTCTCGGACTCCGCCTTGGCCAACCCTTCAGTGGTGCTGAACGGGCAGAAAGCCTTTCCCCTCGGCCCGGGTCAGAGACCCAACATGCACCAGCCCTCGCCCTTCAACGCCCATTCCTCCCCCCTCTCATCCCCCCTGTTCACCGACGCTGGCTACGTCCGCACGGATGACGAGGACGAGGTTCGGAGGAAGGTTTGTCTTTCAGGAGGAGAGGGAGAGAGGAGAAGGAGAGATTGGAGGAAGGGGAAGGACATGTCCCCAGCGATCCAGCCCAGAGGACAGTCCTGTTCTACTCTGTTAGAGCTGTGTTATCCCTCTTTACCAGGCTAGTGAGAGTCTGGTAGGAACTGTGTTATCCTCCCTCTTTACCAGGCTAGTGAGAGTCTAAGGAACTGTGTTATCCTCTCTCTTTACCAGGCTAGTGAGAGTCTGTAAGGAACTGTGTTATCCTCCCTCTTTACCAGGCTAGTGAGAGTCTGTAAGGAACTGTGTTATCCTCTCTCTTTACCAGGCTAGTGAGAGTCTGTAAGGAACTGTGTTATCCTCCCTCTTTACCAGGCTAGTGAGAGTCTGGTAGGAACTGTGTTATCCTCCCTCTTTACCAGGCTAGTGAGAGTCTAAGGAACTGTGTTATCCTCTCTCTTTACCAGGCTAGTGAGAGTCTGTAAGGAACTGTGTTATCCTCCCTCTTTACCAGGCTAGTGAGAGTCTGGTAGGAACTGTGTTATCGTCCCTCTTTACCAGACTAGTGAGAGTCTGTAAGGAACTGTGTTATCCTCCCTCTTTACCAGGCTAGTGAGAGTCTGGTAGGAACTGTGGTATCCCTCTATATCTACTGTATACTACATAGTCGTATTAGACTATAGCCTACCAATATCTACTGTATACTACTAGTCTATAGACTATAGCCTACCAATACCTACTGTATACTA